>NC_056707.1:22439193-22714193 GCF_018831695.1 Puntigrus tetrazona
GAGTGTATTTGATTGATGTCACACATTTGGATGGGGTTCAGAGGTTCACACTGCTCCACACACTGCACGCCTGCGCTGATAGCCTGTGTCCACTGTGGCGCGCCGCTGTGTGTCCTGTGTTGAGTGCATAGAGCTGCAGCTGGTAGGAGCACACCAGAGGCAGGAGCAGCAGGAGTGCGGGGCTCTCTGACAGCCCAGACACGCCCAGTCCAATCACAGCACAGCATTTTGCCATGAAGCCCAGGCGGGGCTAATCACAACAGCCTGTATTTCAATGGCAGCAGAGTCTTATAGTCATACCAGGGGCAGCCAGGCAGCAGTGTGGCTGGCCGTAAGTCCAGAACCAAAAAATGGGGATCGCCAGACAATATTGTTGCTTGAACAATATACAGGTAGCTAGGAAAGCACATGTAACAACTCCTCACTTCAGTAAAGTATATTAAAATCAAGTTAAAAAAAAATCTGGTGCAGAGAACCACAATGTACTTCTGGGAATTAAATAATGAAACCAATTAAAGAAATGTGCAAGTTTCTTGCAATTGAATAAAACATAAATATTTTATTTTGAAAATCACTTTGAGTCTGTAATTCATGGTTTATTATTAAAATGATCTTTTACTATTATAATTATGTTATGGTATTTTTGAGTCAGCTTGTGTGTTTTTTGTTTTTTTAGAGTTTTGAGCTTTTGTAGTTTATTTCAGTACTTCCAAGTTAAAGTATATTAAAAATAGGAAACTGCCTTGGCAACTGGTTAAAAAATATATACAGTAAATTATATATCCATACTTGTGTATTTTCACATTACAAATATCGCTTTTTCTATTTTTAAGATTTTCATTTTAGTTTTCTAAATAACTATATTAACTCATGGAAATACAAACCTTTAGTATTATCAAGAAAATTAATTATTTAATGCATTGCATTGTGCATAATGGTTTTTGGATTATTAAGTGGGTAGGCTGCGAAAATGTTTCACAGCAATACGCTTTTAAATCAAATATTACAAATCAAATCTGTACATTTATTGGATTAATTTGAATCATTGCAAAATAAATGTTCAAAACTTCGGGCACAAAATAATAAACTGCTACATGTAATCTCATGTTTAATTACTAATTGATTTTATTATTTTATAGTGAGTAAAGCTGCTTTATCCTTCGTGAAACAATATGTAAGTGTACCGAGCATGTAAAGAAAAGCTGATTGATTGCTTGGTTGGAAGATCTGCTGCGCTGACTGACAAGACTTTTTTTTTTTTGCTCCCTGTCTTCTCCTCCACTTTTTGTTAAATTTTATTTTTGTTCTGTTATTATTTTGAATATCATACTACCATTGTTTTGCATATTCATACATACAGTGAGACACAGCAGACATTCCTCAGGAAGTGAGCAGAAAAACTTGAGCAGTCCTTTCATCTGTCTCGACAGCCGCAATAACGCACCTGGCACACCACAGACCCTTCCTAATCATTTACTGTCCCTTCCACTCTTGGACTCTGGAATAAGAAGACACGCTTCTCTAAATACACGATTGTACTTTCTCACCCTTTTCTAAGTTCCAGTGATGACTTCCTTTAATCAGTTTTATTTGTGTAGAAGTGTAATGCTTGTTCTTCACGTTAAACTCTGTACCAAAATGATCTGTCCTGTTTGTTTTTTCTATTTGATAAAACGCATTTGAAATATTTCGATATGTATATCTGTAAAATGCACAAAGCGATTTTTTTATAACTCTCGGATCGTGGTTGTAATTCATTTCTTTGTGGGTTTGATTTACTTGTGGTTAGAGACAATGAAATAAAACTTTTGGAGCTTGAAATAAAAAAAAAAAAAGGAATGAAGTAAATAATTTTGAGTAAGTGCTGTTTATCTATTGTTACTGTCCGCTTGGTTTTTCATCTCCCACTTCCAAAATGTCTCAGTCTTAGATAAATAAATGAAGGATGAATAGAGCACTGCAATGATGACTTTTTTTGGCAGGCTTTTTTAAGTTAGCATCACCCTGATTTCTTTAACAAAACCCTACTTCAAGGCAGATTGACTTCAATGTGACCACTATCAAGCTTCATCAATAATTTCAAAAATCTCTTGTCTGGATGATGTTTAATGACTTTGAGGCCAACTTTTTCACAACAAACCAAACCTCAAAAAAACGAGGAGGTATTACTGATGCATTTTTACGTTTTAGAATAAAACGTACTACTACCTATGCGTTAATCACAAACCTTTCTCTTATCAAGCCATTAAAAAGATGCATTGACTTCAGGGCAATGAAAACACCTGAAAGTATTAAAACGCAAACTCATTTCAAGCCTTGTCCTAAAAACATGTCATCCTTGCAGCACGCTATGTGTTATTTTTGCTATAAGACATATGCAACGGGCTTCAAAAAAAGTGAAATATGTTATTTCTGTGCATAAAAAGCAGCAGCAAACCATAATTGTGAAAATCACCTCATTCATTATGGCGACCCGTAGAATTAGCAGAAAGTAGATATGTGCAAGTGCATTATAGATAGACAGCCAGCAAGCTTGTCCAGATGGAACTTAGAAAATATTCATTCATTCTGCAGTTGCGCTTTGCTCAAAAAATACCACGCCGCCAAAACATATCAAACCTGCTAATCGCTCTGTACTTTCTGCATCGAGATGATCGCATTGAATCAACCTTTGAACTGCCTTAGTCTCAGTCGGCTGGACCGTAGATGGGTGTCAGGTCGCACAGGGGGTGCATGCTGGGACTCACGCTTGTCTTCCCGCCCTGCAGGTAGAGAGCACAGCGAGAAGCCAGCAAGAGGAACGAGAGTCATCATCCTCGAGACTCTCTCAAAAACACCTGACACACTGTCTGAGGAACCCGAGACCTGTCGCCCGACGCAAAGACACGCCGTACCAGCACCAGCCACCCTTCGTCCCTGGTAGGACCACGCCACAAACACATAATACACAACACATGCTAGGAAGAGCTTTTGATCACCTGATTCGTGTCAGCCTTTGAATTCAGCAAAAAGATACTCGATCAAAATCCAGCTGCTACGTTTTTTTTCAAAATTTTGGGATTTGTTTTAAAAGAGAAAGTCTATTTTGTTTAGTTTTTTAATAAAAAATACAGTAATAAACTGTGATATTGTAAAATATTATTACTAGTGTTGTATGTATAAAGACACAAATGCAGCATATGTTACATATGACATATTCTGAATGTATTTATGCATGTAATTTATATTATATGTAAATATATTTAATATATGAATGTAACATGTTATGCAAGTTTGTGTATTTATATATATATATATATATATATATATATGTATATATATATATATATATATATATATATATATATATATATATATATATATATATATATATATATGTACACACATATACTATGTGCTTAATATTTTTGTTGAAACTATTACACATTTTCTATCAGGATTCTTTTATAGGCTACATAAAAACTTGGATCAAAAGATTGTTCATATCATAGGCCTATTATTAATAAGGTTCAGAGTTCATACAGTAACCTTTGTATGTGAACGGATGGTTTGAAAGTCACACCTGTTACGGAAAGGTGAAAAGTTAACTCTAGCCTAAATCTTTTTCTTTTTTTTTACAGGTAAAGATCCTGAAAAAACCAGACAGACCCTTCTTCACTTTTCCAGGAGGAAGAGGAGGACAGCGGGAATGGAAAGACAGTCAGACAGAGTAACACTGCTTGAATTACACACAGAAATTACATAATCTATCATTTTTTTTTTAGTTTAACATTTTTAAAATAGTATATATATATATATATATATATATATATATATATATATATATATATATATATATATATATATAAAATAGAAGCTTTTGTGAGTGATCTCTAATCTTTTTGTCTCCACGGAACATTATCTCATGTTGAATTATTTCGTGATATTAACTTTAATGTAGTTGTATTTCATCATGCTCTTGTGATGATTTAGCAATACATGGGGAGGATTGTGAAGCCAATTATATCCTGCCACGTTATTTTTGATCACCTCATGTTGAAAGAGCTCGGGGCTTTGATGTAACTTTCTCTGACAGAAGCAATATTTTTGTAGGAATATGGCTGTTTTGTATGCAGACGTGACTCTGAAGTCCCACACGGCTGCTGTACAGCCCACCGGCTCTCTGACACGCAGTGTCTGAAAAGTGGGCATCATACACGGAGTTAAAGCTTGATACTGTACATGCTAGAGTATTTTAGATCTTCTGCAAAAACACATATGCACACACACATTTTTCCCCAAAATAATCAGCTTGCATTAATGTGTTATAATGCTGTCAGAAAGAAATGTTTTTATGAAATGACAGGGCAGTTTTGTTTGTTTGTGTAAGTGCTTTTGAACAGATGAGTGCTCTTTAGTACCCTACTAATATTTTTTGTAACGTAAGATCTGTAGTAAATTTGTGGAACGTGTATTTCCAAAAGTATAGTAGGAATTACACAATGTACATTTCAACATCTCAACTTTAGTAGAATATTTATAGTCTAAACAGTTATAGATAAATCTCAATAAAACTGCTTAGAAATGTAGGTACATTTCAACTAAAATAAATAAATAAAATATATATATATATATATATATATATATATATATATATATATATATATATATATATATATATATATATATATATATGTGTGTGTGTGTGTGTATATATATATATATATATATATATATATACATATATAATAATACAATAAATAAATAAAAAATAAAAAAATATATATATATATATATATATATATATGTGTGTGTGTGTGTGTGTGTGTGTGTATATATATATATATATATATATATATATATATATATACATATATAATAATAATAATAAAACAATAATATATATATATATATATATATATATATATATATATATATATATATATATATATATAATTTTTATTGTTTTTTTATTATATTATTCTTATTTTTGCTGGTTCATTACAATGAAAATCCCCTTTTAAGAAAAAAGTGAGTGCAGAGATGAAAAAGTGAAAAACACATCTTGACATTTCTAAGTTTCTGTTTCTAAGCCTGTTTAATTGTGCTTAAACATGTTCCACTGTAATGAAAATGGTATCAATGCAAAAATGAATATGGCTCTTGAGACAAGTTTTTTTTCCCCTTCACTATAGATTAATCCTTGAAATTAAACAATTCTTTAGATACATTTCACCTGAAAGGAGAAGCTGATTTCGAGGTGTGCTTCTGTCATCCCTGACTGATAAATGAAATGCAGTATTCTGTTTTTTAAAGCCTTTTGTTTAATAAACTTACTTTCTACAATTTAACAGACCCTGAGCTCGAATGTGCTTTTCAAAATGCATGTGAGGGTGAAGGCAGCCGCTAGCATCAGACCTTAAAAGAGATACAAATGACAAAAATCTTGTTTTGGCTGGTTTATGTCATATATAATGCAAAAAATTTTTTTTTGATCAGTATTTTCACATAAAGTTATAAAACATGATACAGTGATTTGGTAGCACATGTTTAGTACCTCATGGACGTTCTGAAATTCTGAAGAACAGTGTAATGCATACAATGGCTGCATTTCAGAAAAAGCATACTATTACCGCTTTTTCTCAGTATACAGTATGCATACAGGGCACAGGATACACAGAATACCCAAACGATGCATCGTGATTTGCCAGATTGCTTGATTTAACCCCTTCATTTCAGTGTATCAAGAATCAAATGCGATATTCGGAATTTATAAACACTAAACGGCATGTTCCTTTAAACTGTTACGTAATGCATTCTGTTTCACAGTATATACTGCACAGTATTCAGTGAGTAGTAAGCTAGTATTCCATCCAAACACAGCCAATGTATGTAACATTTATTTAGACACCTCTATGTACTATAACACTATATGGATTTAAAGGGAAACAGTTTTATTCAATTAGAGAATGTGGTTCGTTAAAATGAAATCACGCCCCACTGAGGACGCACCTCAACTATTAAAAAAACGGCTCATTATTTAATAAGCGGCATGTTATACTAAACTTTTACACCTGCACATACTTATACATGTCATGCTACAATTAAAAAAATGTTTTTTATGGATTGTTCTGGAAATTGGAGGGAATAACATTCATAAGTCCACAGAGATATTTCATGCCAGAATGAAGTAAAATATTCCAGCCTTTCTGTCCTAGTGTGCCGCAGAGAGCCGGTAAGCATGACCGTATCAAGAATAAACTTCTGAAACTAATTGTGGTGCAAAGTGTTAGCTGCTTAAAGGAACACAACACTTTTTTGGGGAAAATAGGCTCATTCCTCTTGAGTTTAAACGGTTGAGTTTACTGTTTTTGAATCAATCCTGTGTGTAGCACTTTTATCTGTAGCTTAGCATAGATCATTGAATCTGATTAGCATCAAGCCGTTAGCATCAAGCTCAAAAATGACCAAAGAGTTTTAAAATTCTTCCTACTGAAAACTTGACTCTTTGTAGTTACACTGTGTACTACGGCGAACGAAAAATGAAAAGTTTATATTTTCTAGGTCGATATAGCTAGGAACTACACTCTCATTCTGGCGTAATAATCAAGGAACTAGCGCACCATGGCTGCAGTAAAAGATTACGCATAGCGCCTGAAAATGCTAGGCACTATTTCAGGCGCCGAGTAATATATCAAATGTCTTTGGTCATTTCTGAGCGAGATGCTAATGGTCTAATCAGATTAAATGATCTATGCTAAGCTACGGCTAAAATTGCTATCGCCAGACTGAATGGATTCAAAACTGTGAAATTCGACTGTTTTACTTCAGGAGAGTTGGAAAATGAGCCTATTTTTTTTAAAAAGTGTCACGTTTCTTTAATCTTTAATAAATAATGACAGTCTACAAACAAAACCAAAAAGAGAGAGAAAAGAAAAACGTAAATCGTAATAGAACCAACATGAATAAAGCCGGAAGCGAATAGGTAGCGCTATGCTTTCAGGGGCTCGCTAAATCCTCCTCAAGGGGACGATAGAGGTCTATCTCCGGCAATAACACAGTCGCAATGACAACACCGCACACTACTGTCTCCTACGACGCTGCGTGGACGCTCGCCGCGATCCGCCCGCATAATTAGCCCTCCGAGCCCGAGAGTATAATAGCATTACAATACAATGAGGACAATGCTATGTACATCGCCCTGTTTGTGATTAAAACATTCAGGCTTGGCTGCGCCTGTGTGACGTAGGGCGCTTTTTGCCATTCCAAGGCAGAGTTTCTGAGCTGTGCTCCTCTGGGGAGCCGTCGCCGGGCCCCTCCGTCGGGGACTGGGAGCTCTGGTCCAGAGAGTCCTGGGAAGAGTGAGTGGAGTCCGTATTGTTGAGTCTGCTCAGGACTTGGACTCTGAGTCGTGACTCCTCTGGCTGGACTGCTGCGTGGACAGTGTGACTTGTGTGTTCCTCATGGGCTCCTCTTCCAGGTCTGACATTCTCTCGTGTTGTTTGTTGGCCAACTCTGGGAAGAGACAGGAAGTGAGATCAGCTGTAGATTGCGGACTGTATCTTATGAAACACTTACGGGTCACAACTGATGGGTCAATTAAAATTGAGTAAAAATGATATAGAAAACATTTTTACTTACAAATTTCTAGTAAATAAAAAAATAGTAAATGAGTAATGCTGAAATGAACAGGAAATTTTAAAACATAAAGACTTAAACTATATGTACATATAAATGTAAAAGTGTAACAACAAGGGTTAATGTCTGTGATTTTTTTTTTTATTTTGAAGGAATGCAACAGAGATGTTAAGTTGAAGAATTTGTGGCATATTATTGTTATTAGAGCTGCAAACAATTAACCAAGATTAATTACATTTAAAATTAAAAATAATATGTACATACTACATGTGTGTGTACTGTATATATTTATTATGTAAATATAACATATTTTTAAACACATGAACATATTTAAAAAAAGTAAATATATTTGTACTTGTATATTTCTATTAAATATGAATATAAATATTTTATATATAAATCTAACATATTTTTACTTAATATATGCATATATAACTGTGTGTGTGTATACATATATATGTAATAGATATACACATTACACACATGTAGTATGTAAAGATTTTTTTTTATTTTGAATGTAATTATTCTTGGTTTATGTTTTACAGCTCTAATAAGCAATATGCCATTAAATTCTTCAACTTAACATCTCTGTTAAGTTGTTTCCTTCATTTTTGAAAACTATAAACTAAAAACAAAAGTATTGTTTTTATCACTGTTTTCAGAACAATGTGTATTTAATATTTAATTATAATATAAAAATTTAATGAAATAAAATATAAATGTTATTTTTTATTTTAATAATATCTTACCATTTTATTTAAATGTAAACATATTTTGAGAAATTATATTTAAAATGCTAAATTATATTTTACGTATTAAGTATTTATTTTATGTATGCAATTTCTTTCTATACTTTCAGTTTTATATGTATACGTTTGTTATGCATTCATTTATACATATATATTTTTCTTTTTCCAAAGTAAAAGTTGTTTTGTTGCTGCACCACCACGCAAATGTTTAGAGATACTAAAACGCTAATTAAAATGTCTAATCTAAAGCCTTAACATATGCACATCTGAAACATTTTTTATGTTCACGATTTATTTGCTTGTAATGAACGAGAGTCAGAAACGCAAACAGATGCAGACCTTGCACAGACAGCTCTTTCCAGCGCTCCTTGTTGTTCTGGATGATCTCAGAGAGCAGGTGTCGGACTCGTTTTAGGTCGATGCCGCACAGTGAGTAATCTGTAGTGCCCCCCTGCTCGTCATTCGAACCCCGACCGCTGTGTCTCTGCACTGACTCCACCACTGCAGCCGAGCCCCGACCTGTCAAACTGCACCGCGACGGCAGATTACACGCAGATTACCAATCTCTCCACCAAACACCTTCACCATGATGAACACGTGGCCGTCACCTCACCTTGACCTGCGCACACCCCCAGATTTGACAGCTTCCTCTATGAGAGGACTAATGATCTCTCTGTCGTGGTCCACCAGAACAGAGAACGAGGCTCCACGATGAAATCGATGAACCCTTTCAAGGAAAAAAAAGATTTGTTTAGAAACCTGTTTATTTAACCAGCTAGAAACTCATTAGCGATAATGGCTTTTGATCCAATCTAGACGCCTTTAGTTATTGTGTCATTAAATCAAAACACATTTATTTTATGAGGGCCATTAAATAATACAAGAGAGCATGTAACTGCCTCAGCAGCCTCTTGATGGCAGAAAAGAGCTGAGCATGACGGTACTAAACGTTTTCAACAGAATAATAACACTGTTCTTATACAGTACTAGTCTCTCATACTATAATATATCTACAGTATTATAATATATATAGTGTGTACAAATATGCAAATTCTGCATAGAATACATTGATGTGCATGAGCAGCCTCAAGTGAAACAAACTCAGAATGCAAATGGATCCTGGTTAAGTTCATGTGCAACTTTGCACGGTTATCAATTTTTTTATGACAGGTTCCCTCACTCTCTAAATGAAAAATCTCTATTTTATTCTATTCTATTACACACACACACACACACACACACACAGATTTCTAACTTTATATAACTGTAATATATTATTTTATATATAATCAATATCTAACTTTTATTTTGTTTTTCTAGAATAGTTTTTTTATTGTTTTTATTGTTATTCTGAAAATAAATAAATCAATAAATGAATGAATACATTTACTAAATAAAATGTATATAAATAAAATATATAAAAGCACAGGAAAAATAAAAATGTATGTTATATATTTTACAAAAATGAAAAAAACTGTATCAGTCGCTCCATACTGACTCATGCTGATCTAATTAAGACAAATAATTTCAATCCAAAAAAAACCCCTAATACCCATTTATGAAAATGTGTACAACGTTGAATCAAAATATTTATTTCTAAAGGTAGTTTTTGTTATGTCTATTCAATGCTTTTTCTCAACTGAAGCAATAATTACTCCCTACATAAAGTTTTGTATCGGTCATATCTCAGCTAAAATTGTGATCAATTTGATCGATTAATCAATACAATTAAATAAAAAAAAAAGCCCCGTTCTGAATAAACACTGAAGTTTTGTTAAAACAGTATCTGAAGGTGTTAATCTATTGTTTTAGTATTAAGATTAACACCTAACATTTGGTGGTCCAATTAAACAATGACTCAAAATAACAATGTTTATTTGTCAGCCTTGAAAATGGAAGGTCAAGCTGAGCATAAGGCATTATGGAATACATTATTCGACCGTCTGTCTATTTCACGCAAAACACAAATACTACACAGTCATAGTAGAGGTAGTATGTGAGCATTGCTGTTCCAAACACGGCCTCGTGTGTAAGTAATGTGTGTGTGTGTGTGTGTGTGTGTGTGTGTGCACTACTGTACCTATCTGAGACTGGGCAATCATGGTAGCTTTCCGGTCACACAGTGGAGAGAATGGCAGCCCTAGTTCTGCCTCCTTGTCACCCTGCAGAGACAATAAAAGAAGCAGAAAGAATTACTCACTCACCCCGATTCAGAGTCCTGTGAATAGTGTAATAAAACTTTCCTCTTGCGTCTTTGTGCTTGAGAAGCAAAGCAGACAGAGACATCATGTACCCGTGATTTCTGAGCCAATGGGATTCTGAGAGCAACTTCCAAAACAAACTCAGAATGCAAATGGATCCTGGTTAAGTTCATGTGCAACTTTGCACGTTTATCAATTTTTTTATGACAGGTTCCCTCACTCTCTAAATGAAAAATCTCCTATTCTATTCTATTCTATTACGCACACACACACACACACACACAATACAATGCAATTCTTATGTGCATCAACTCTTACATATGGTTATTTAACTGAAACTAGAATAATTAAAACATTTATTTAAAAAAAAACGACCCCCAAACTTCCTCATCCTGCTGAGGATCGCTCTCTCGAGGGTTATATGAAGGACTTCCTTGCCCTCGCGAACGACTCGCGCCACCCGGACAGCTTCCTCTGCTCACTGTACTTCCGAGGACTCGACAACTCCACACGAGTGAAGTTGTCCGGGGACGGCCCTCGAGAGAGCATCGCCACATACATCGAGTGGGTGCTGGTGTCCTGCAATTCGCTTATGACTGTTGCGCTGGAGGACAACGACACCAGCCCCACTCCAGATCCAGAACCCAGCCCATCATCTCCCCGCATTGCGGAGCCCAAACCTGTGCCCACCGATGGCGCAGTCGCGGAGTCAGGCAGGACCACGGAACCATCACTGAGGAGAGCTGTGGAGCACCACCGGACCCGAGCCGACTGCGACAGACCAGGTGCGTGAGCCGGCAACAGAGTTCACCACGGTGGAGACAGCTGACTGCAACGAGAGCGCGGAGTGGAGCTCCGCCCACTGCACATCGGCTGAGGATGAGTTGATCATCCACCTGGGGCTGCTGGATCTACAAGAGGAGCTGGACGATGTCGACCTGGACTTAGACTGGGCACCTCCCCTGTATCCAGAGTTCCTGTTCCCATTCAGCTATCCTGTTAGCCCGCTAGCTCCGCCCAGCCGTCCCGTTAACCCGCTGGTTCCGCCCAGCCGTCCTGAATGCCTGCCTCAAGGGTGCACCCTAGAGACTGTTCCCCGTGCGCTCCGTCCAGTTCCAGTGCATGCGCCCTGTGCGCTCCGTCCAGTTCCAGTGCCCGCGCTCCTTCCAGTTCCAGTGCCCGCGCTCCGTCCAGTTTCAGTGCCCGCGCCCCGTGTGCTCCGTCCAGTTTCAGTGCCTGCGCCACGAGCGCTCCGTCCAGTTCCAGTGCCCGCACCACGTGTGCTCCCTCCAGTGCCCGTGCAGCCAGCGCCGCCACAAGTTTTCCCACCCTGGCCACACGCTGTCAATGGATCCCAGCAGCCCCTGCGCTCATCCTCAGCTCACCATCTGGAGCTCACCACGGGTCTGCCGGTCTCCATCGCCGTCGTGGGTGGAGGAGGATCCCTCGCCTCACCGTCCCGCCTCCGAGTCCCGGACTCCACATCGGCTCGTAGGCTCGGCGGCTCCCCCTAGGCTCCTAGCTCCCTCCTCTCCACTGTGGTCCGTCAGTCCACCAGCTCTACCAGGCTCCATTGTCCCTCCGGCTCCACCTTGGTCAGTCGTCGACCATCCGTCGCCTCAGGATTCCTCTCCTCCGACTTCGCCTCGTCCCTCCATCCCTCCGGCTCTGTAAGGCTCCTCCTTCCCTCCGGCTCCACCTCAGTCCTCTGTCACTCTGGCTCCGCAGCGTCCTTCCAGTCCCCCGTGTCCGCATCGGTCGCTGAAGCCTGCGGCATCACCTTGGTCCTCCAGCGCCTCGGCATCACCCTGGCTCTTCGGCTCTCCGCCTCAGTCTCCTCCGCCGCCGGCAGTCGGCCCCATGGAGTCAATGGCCACTCCTCCATGGCTCCTCCCTCCGTCGGCGCTACCATGGACCATCATGGCTGGGCTCTGGATCTCCTCCTGCTCCGGACTCCTCCTGTCTCCTTCCTGGCTCCTCTCTCCGTCTGCACCTCCCTGGACCCTTGGGGGGGCCGTCCTCCACCAGAATCTCCTCCCAAGATCCGGTATCCCCCAATTCTAAGTTTTGATTTTACTTTAGGTGCGAGGACACACCTTCCGCGTGGGGTGAGTAATGTCACGTCTCTGGACTCTTTTGTTATTGTTTGTGTCGTGCCACGTGCTCTCTGTGCCCTACCTTCCTTCATGTTAATTGTATTATTGTCTTCAGCCGTGTCTTGTTAATTACCTTGTGTATTTAAGTCCTGTGTGTTTGTATTCCATTTGTCGAGAACGTCAATGTCCATACGATGTCCTTACATGGTTTTTGTTCTGCCTGTCTGTATTTATTATTATTTTGCCCATTTGGATTAAATCTGTTTAAGTTTATTTCACTTCTCGAGTGCTCTCTCCCGCGAAACCACGACCGTGACAATTATGTAAACAAAAACTTTTATTTCGGATGTGATTAATCGTTTGACAGCACTATTTAAAATATATTTTTTAAATTATCTTAATGGTAGTAAAATAACACAGCTCTTGGATGGACTCCAGTTTTCCCTATGATAATGTTTGCATCTCTTAAGTGTGTGTCTCTGGGAGATCTGTTTGTTATGAGAGATAAATATTATGAAGAGTGTACCTGTCTGAAGAACTCCTCCATGAGCGCTTGTGTCCAGCGGTAGTGCAGTTTCCAGCCCTTAGCGGGATGGCTGATATCAGCCGCGTGCAGCATCAGGGACAGCGCTTTAGCCTTGTCTATTCTGATTGACAAATTCATCAGAGCTTCATCAGTCACATGCAAACACTTCATCACAAACACTAGCTGTAAAAGCCACTGGAGTGCATGTAAACAAATTAGGAATTCATAAATTACACACACACACACACTTGCAAACAAAGGACAAGAGGGGATTGTGTATAAATGGCACCATCAGCCTCTATCTGTCTTTCTCTGTTTAATATTTGTAATTAACAACTGTATTAACAGCTATGTTTTGGCTAAAATACCGCCTACATTACTTTGTTTATTATAAGATGTATATTATTTATATTATTAAGATTTATACTGCTAAGTCAGTTAAAAAAAGACTACACTAAAGGAATAAATAAACATTAATATTACTACTGCCAAATGTGTTTTAAGCACAATATATATTTGAATCTACTATATGGTCAAAATGCTCAAACTTATAGTTTATAATGTATATTAAGATACTTTAAGTTTCATGAGTACAAAATCAGTATATTAGAATAATTCACAGGATTTAATTCACAGCATTTTTAAAATATATATAAAAATTGTAATATTATTTTATTATTATTATTATTATTTTATATTATTATTATTATTATTTTTATAGTATGCAGCGCATACAGTATAATTGTCCAACTACAAATTTTTGTTTTATATAGTAGTGTATATTCAGTTTTGAGTTTATTATCTAGTCACTTAGCATATAATTTGTCCTTGGCATTGACCAAAAAAAAGCCTAAGTAAAGAGTAAACAAGCAGACATAAAATCATTTTTAAATAAACTTGAAACGTCAAGTGAAATTTAAGATATCAAGAGTCTTAAAATAAATTACTCCACTTAAAGTCCTGTTAAAAATAATTTCTGCCAACAGAGCAAAGGATTTCTTCCATCAGAAAGACGCATCTGAAGTAGAAGAAAAAAAAGAAAAAGAGAGAAAATAAATGTAGATCTGAAATGTTTTTTTTTTCCTGGGAAAACTGGGAAAATAGACCCTGGAGTTTTAGTAGTTTTTGTTAATAATCTTATGAGCCTAGTTAATGTCCTGTGTCGACTGATTCTGTTTGGAGCTTAATGGATGCGAAAACAAAACAAATACTATAATTCATAAATTAACGAAGAGAAAAGTCTCTAGCCTTAAAGCATTTATTTCATCACACAGCATATATGTCATACAGTACCACCCTAACCGGTCAAAAACCACTTTCATTTTCTTGTAATATGAATTCATTTTTACCTCAATTGCTCAACGACACCCAAACGGTTCATTTTTCGAAACCCCACCTTTGCATGATGCTAATCTGCGGTGATTGGTCAATTTCACTTAAAAGCAGCGTTTGTGAGCTCACTGCTGCTTACTTTGTGTACAGTGTTACCGGGGAAACTGCTGTTTCATTCAGACCAACGCGAAAACTCCAAACAAGAGGAAGGGCAATATGCTTGACATCAACATGAAGCGTCTTGGGTTTCAAATGACTCGTTTCAATGATTCAGAGTCAGAGCTCAGTCACGCATTTTCTCATTTTTAAAAACCCATAATACGGCCTCGCGTTTACACCACAGGCGCACCACTCACCCCTCGGGCTGCTGCAGAGTGTTCCTCATCGTCTTGATCTGCTGGAAATGGCAGGACATATCTGTGCTCATGACCATCTCGATCACCAGCGTACGCAGCTCTCTGTGAAAACACGACACAGCACAACTCAAAACACAGCCACTTTCCCAGAACAGATCCTCCATTCCTCCCCAGGGTACCTCCAGTCATCCTTGGAGAGGTTGACCAGGATGTTCATCTCATCTTCCTGCATGAGTCTGTAGGCTGCGCTCACGTGGTGGTTTTCCAGAACCGAGCGATCGTTGTAGAGGATGGCTACTTCCGATCTGTGCAGGATCGAGGAAAGAAGAGTCAAAAATATCCTACATTTTTTGAAATAACTTTGTTAGTTCACTTAAAAATGAAACATTTCATCATCATCATTTTAGCTAGACTTCACGTCATTTGAAGTCTTTCTTTCTTTCTTTCTTTGTGGAACACAAAAGATGTTTTTATGAAAACGTATTGTCACCAGGGGCTGTCAGTCTTCAAAAGAACCATAAAAACAAGATGAAAGTAGATCATATGACTCATACAGTACCTTTCAAGTGTTCTGAAGTTTTGTAAAAGAAATTATGAAAATTTCAGTCATTTTGGCTAATAATACTGCCCTCGGTTGTTCGAACCTGTCAGTTTGTTGCCAGTCATGTGACATAGAAGAACTAATTTGGCATCATTGATGTCAAACTTACATCATGAATCTAAAAGTGCTATATTTAAACTTAACACAAGAATTGTGATTTCAGTTGCACTTTGTATATATTCAGAATTTTATATACCTTTGGTTTGGGATTTATCATTTAACGTCAGTGACATATTTTATTGGACCGGTTTAAATATAGAAATATAGACATTTTTTGGTACGAAAAGAGCAGCTTGGACATGCGTCAGATTTTCTCCTTCCCATGCAAGAATCGAAGGACGTTATAAACATTTTATTTACTCTGCTTCATTAAAAGTGCTAATATAAGTGAAGTAAAGTACCTGCTGTATATTGTATGCTGTTTTAAAAGAAGACTCTTTTGCTCACCAATGCTGCATTTATTAGATTAAAAATACAGTAAAAGCTGTATTATAATAAAAAATATGTAAAATAATGTTTTATAATGTTTCATTTGAATTATATATATATATATATATATATATATATATATATATATATATATATATATATATATTCATATTGTCACATCTTTGGATCTTTTGTTGTTGTTTTTGTCTTGTGTCATGTGCTCTGTGTGCCCTACCTTCCCTTCCTATTAATTATATTATTGTCTTCACCTGTTTCTTGTTAATTTAGTCAATTACCTTGTGTATTTAAGTCCTGTGTTTTGTGTTCAGTTTGTCTGATCATCGGAGCTCCATACGTGGTTTATGTTCTGCCTGCCTGCATATATTTATTTTGCCTGTTTAGAGGATTAAATCTGTTTAAGTTTAATTTACTTAAACCACTACCGTGACACACACACACATATATATATATATATATATATATATATATATATATATATATATATATATATATATATATATATATATATATATAAAATTGCAGTCTTCAATGTCACATGATTCTGCAGATATTTTTTTCTATTATATATGTTTGAAAATTTGTGGTGCCTAAAATATATGTTTGATCAATAGAAAATTAAATTTAAAAATACACAAAACACATAGTTTGTCATTAATTTGACACAAAAACATATTAAAACCCAAACAAGCAAACGTATTTCTTGAAAAAATAAGAGGCTTTTTCTGAACCCAAATTCTGGAGATCTTCACACGTGTATTTCTAAGAAAACCCCATTTTATTCAGTGAGACACACAGCTATTACGCAGAATTAATTTTTTATTCTCTTGAGGAGTAAATCTGAGGTGGAACATCAGCAGTAATCAGAGATATCAAGAGTAATGGCTCCATTTTTCCCCATCACTGACGATGGAGCGCTCCTCCAAAACCCCTGCATGCTGCAGTGCCATCCGTTTCTAATGCTGTGATCTACTTTTCAGAACAATGACGTCTGCCATGGGCTGTCACACAAAATAAGACCTGTACTCAAGGATCCTTTGGCGTGTATTAATGCAAAAAAGATGTTCTGCCTGACGTGAATTAACACAAAGCAACAACAACATGAGCGGAGATTCTGACGTAGATCCTGCCACTGAAGATTAATTGAACACATGATCAATCTGAGCTCCGCAATAACCCACCAGAAGCAAGATAAACCGTGTTAGAATGTGATCAGTGTTATATCTCTGTCTAGTACATACACATACACTATCTCTGTTGCTTTTACACTAGGCTCCAGTCCAAAACCTAGTAAGCTGCCTACACGAGGCAGCATTTTAATGCATCATAGATACGCTCTGGATGCAAACACTGTTCCAAATGCTAGGTAGCATCATTATAATTTTAGAAAAACTCGATATGGCCAAATTTAAAAGCCTCAGTCCAATTTAAGGCAATAATGCAAATGCACTGCGACAAGCTAGCTTTAAAAAAAATCATTTAAGGCCTAAGAAATGCTTATTAAAATAATTTATAATAATACAAATTGTATAAATATTTTACAAATATTAATTCATGCCATAAGGCTTCATTTTAAATAAAATAATTTATAATAATTTGAAGATTTATTAATAATAGAAAATATTTTCAAAGAAAAAATGTTTAAAAAGGTTCATGTAATATAAATTAAAATATATAATCATTATCTGAATCACAATATGATTTAATTTATAACAAGAAACAAGTATTTAACTTAAATACTAAATATTAATTAGCTTGCTTATGTCTAGATTTCATAGAATTTCCGCAGATGCAGGTCTGATGTTATTGTGTCTTTGAAAGCCAGTGTAAAGCTATTTTTCATAGCAGGTACCTTCGTGACCTGAAGGTGAGGAAATTTTGGATAAATGAAAATTTTAAGGTAGCTTATTTGAAACCGCTGGCTGTTTCTTATGGTCACCACACACCTGGTCTGGATGTGGAAGTTATTGGTGGTTCCAGTGTGTTCAAAGTCGTGGATAGCAGCGGCAAACACCATGGCCAATATTTCCAGTTCAGTGAGCCAGTGCTGTGAGAGAGCAAACCAGTCAGTCATTACCCAAATAACCATCATTACCGTGATTCAACATCATCGAAATGAATTTCAACAGCTGCGCGTATTAACCTGTGAGTTAAGACCTCAAGCGCTCAGCTCATATTGACTACAAACAGATGTCATATTTGTGGGTGCGAGACATGCATGCACAATTCACTGAGCGCCACTCACCATAATGCCAGTGTGTAGCATCAGATAGTGTGCTGTCTGCGTGACATCGGCAGCGTGGATCAGATTGTGATAAGGGTTTCTGTGCTTGCTGTAGCCGATTTCCAGAGCTTCCACAAATGACACCAAGGAGGACACTGGTATCTGCACAGAGAAAAAAATAAAACATAGCATAACTGTTTTAACTACACTACTATTCAAAAGTTTGGGGTCGGTCAGAATTTAAATAATTTATAAAAAAAAAAAAATTAAATATTTTTTTATTTTTTAAATTATTATTATTTTTTTTTAAATGCTGCAGAAATGAAAATTTATTTTAGTTATTTATCTTAATTTAACATAATTGTGCCTTTTATATCTAATAATTTCAATCTTATATCTCACATCTTTAAGGTAAAATAACTTTATTTTATTTATAAATTAAATAAAAGAAAATTGGATTAGATTTGTTTAAAACTTTCTCTCACAATTACTTTTTTGAGCAAAAAACAATATTGTCTATTTTTTTCTGTCAGTGATTTGTGAGTCTTTTTGCCCTCTATGTTCCTTCATAATTACAGTAAATGCAGACTGCAAACTCCTAAATCTTTTATTTTATCTTTATCTAAACATCTGTAGACTTTCAATGAGATTAATAGAACACCGTACTAAAATATACCTACACTGTTGTTATTGTTAACTCAAACTAAAAATCTTTTCCATAATTAAAACTAAATAATATATAATATAAAAATATAAAAGCAGAAGCAGCATATAAGATGAAAATGATGCACTGAAAAGTACTAAAAAAAGTTTAAGGTAAAGTTCTAATAACACAAAAAATAAAAAATGAAAAATAAATGAAGACTAAATAGAAATGATAAAAATTAAATAAATAAAAATAAAAATAGAAAATAAAAATATCAACATCCATATAATTTTTAAATGATTTTTAATGGAACTCATTCCTGATTTTCAACCCAACTAGAGACACAGAATGGGCTTGCAGGCTTAAATCCAGCCACAGCAGATTAATGGAGCATGTCACAGGCAGCCAAAGTGTAAAAGAGCCGTTTCCAGGAGAGTTATATCCATGTGTAATCATACGAAGAGAAGGGACTCCATACATGACCATCTAAACCCAAACACAGGCCACATGTGTTGCTTGCATTTACAATGTAATCATGAGGCTCCGTGCGTGTGAGTTTACAGTCTGTCGTCACTGTGCTGGAGAAAAGGGTAAGAGGTGATGAGAGCCGACACAATGGTGAAAAACAAAGAAAGAGCGCAGATGGAAAATGTCAGATGACTCGTATCAGATGTATATCACATATAAATCTCCTGTTGCAGGGAAAAAAACATGCATGCTTTGGAGACAGCATCGGCTTTGGGTAAAACTTTGGCTAAGAAAAAAGTGTGATACCAAAAGGATGAAATCATAATGTATTATAAAAACAGTTTACATAACAACTCACTTTCAAACCTGTATGAGTTTTTTCTTCCATTGAATGCAAACAGATTATTTGATGAGCTTGTTACTCTTTTCCATGCAGTCAGAAAGAATGTAGATCGAAGCTTTTAAGATTAAAAAATCATGCAAAACAACTGCAAAGCATATTATAAAACTAGCTCATTTAACTTATCCATTGTATTTTAGAATCTTTTGATGAAAAATGATTTTTTTTGTCAGTAATGACACATTATTTGAGTCTAATCTTAATTGAACATTGAATCTGGTTTCTGAGACTGAATCACTAAATCAGACTGAATCAGTTATAGAGTACTCCTTAATTAAATGAATCTGAACTGATTCATTGATTAGAATGAACTGAATTACTAATAAAAATTAAATGCAGTAAATACAGTAATATTTTTGCAAAGATTTTTTGCGTACTTTTGAAGCTTGAACACTTCAGTCCTTACTTTTCGTAACTGCATAAAAAAGGATGCAAATACAAATATAGTTTCGAAGGACATAAGGGTAAGTAAATGACAGATTTAATTTTATTCAGTGGCAGCACGGCAGTTTCCCTAAGGGTGTATGAGTCAGTATCCCAGGTAAGCAATGCATTTAATATCGCAGTCTTGGATGTGTGTCTGCTTTTCACAGTTTCTCGTACCCTGAAGCGGCTGATCAGGTCATATCTGGTGAGAAGTTCATACACCAGGAACTTCAGAGCGTGTTCACTACTCGCCTCTTGAAGCGTGAAGACGTCAAATGACCATTTATCAACATCCTGAAAAAGAGCAAGACTCCTATGAATTCATGGCAGATACAGTATAAAAGTTTAAGGAAACGGACTAAAGCCATGTTATAGTCTAGCGTAAAGATAATCTGTACCTTTAGAGCAGTAATCACAGATGGTGGATAGGTCAACCCTGCCATGTTGGATGTTCTTCTGTACATTCTGCAAACACACACAAACCATCATAAGCCTTTTTTCTATGACTATGGCCATTTCTGTGAACAAATCACAATGTAATGTTACATTTACAGATTCGCATGGATCCATAATTAATTGCATTTAATTAATTGGTATTGAATATTTTTGGAAGTATTACTGCATACTCTATCTACAACTGTTTTAAAAAGCTCTTTCTTTTATGCATGCGAATTATCCGTCACATCATGTATGGCTAATGATTAAAGTGGTTGGAAACTTCTGACTTTAATGTAAAATATAACATTTCTTGTACATTTATACAAACTTTAACCTAAATTCTTCGTGTGAAAGAAGAGGTTTAAACTACTTATATAAATTATGTTCATCGGATCAAAACTATGATTTTATATTATAAAAAAAGTTTTTAAGTGAATCTCAGAGAAGCCTTTAAGCTGACACTGTAAGTGACATTATACAAGCTCATTCAATTGTTAATCACAGTCAGAAGGGTTTTATTAAGGTCTGTAGTAATAATGGAGCTTCACTGAAGTGTTTAAGAGACGAGGACGGAGGAGAGGATATTACATACAGGGATCAAACTGCAGAAACAACACTGGACTTTTTGGATTTTGACAGCGGCGATAAATTCAGTTTTGATACATCTACATGTGGTTGACTGAACCTTCACAGAACTTTATTCCCTTGCACGAGAACATTCAAGTTGGAATCAAGGCAAAAAAAAAATATGCAGGGCATAACACTAAAATTTTCCTTTTTAATAAGTCTGGAAAAGCACTTAAAACCTTAAAACGTCATGCTATTTCTCACAGTCCAGAGTCCAAAATAATAGTACATCATGATCAAATTCGGTTCCAGCGCATTTGTTAACTTGGCTCTGGCTAATAAATCATAATAATGGAAAATGAACAGGATCACACAGAACATTTTTTCTAAATATGAAGAGCAAAATAAATAAATAAGCTCACTGTGTGAGTTTTAAATTCAACAGTTATCACCTGACATCATCTAATGCTAGTCTTTTGTAATATCTCTGTATTTTTTGTAATATCTCTATATATCTCTTTTTATTTTACTATAACAGTTCCTTGATGACATCATACTCCAAGTGACATCATTCTAGCAGGCAACTAAAACATTCCAACTTTAATTATACATATAATTATATAATTATCTTTAACACTTACATTTAATCTATTTAATCTATTTCTGAATTTCTGAGCTTGTTGTAAGACTAATATATATATATATATATATATATATATATATATATATATATATATATATATATATTTTTTTTTAATCTTTTTTTTTTTCTTCTCCTATCTATTATTAAGAGAGCCCTAACATGCGCTCAATATCACACAGCACCGATGATCATTGCTTCAAGCTCAACAGGTGTCTATGACATTCTGAATGAGTTTCCATGGAAATGAGGAGCTCTGCCCATGTAAGAGGGAGCGGCTCGCGCACATTACTCAGACATGAGAGTGCATGCCACAGAGAGGACGGCTGCGATGCAAATGGAGTGGATCGAGACATTCATTTTCAGTTACTGGAAAAGATTATGCAGAACAAGCCCTTAAGAGAGTCTTACGTGTCAGTAATCTTGGTAGACATTTTCCCAGTTAGCAGGAAAAAACAGGCAGGTCTGTGAAATGGGATTGTCTGTATGATTTAAACTCACTTAGGGGGCACATATAAAACGGTCAAACAGTGAGCAGCCTACCTAGGCCACTTCCTTTAAAGGACACACCTTGGTCAAGATGGAACTAGTTTAGAATGCTCTACATTATTTTTAAATTTAATGTTAGCATGTTTTTATTTAAAAGTCCAATTCTGGCTATTAACAAACCATTAACTATACACTTTGCTGCTTATTGATTATTTAGGTTTTGGTAGGATTAGGGATGTAGAATATCGTCATGCAGAATATGTGCTATATATATACTAATAAACATTGGACTGATACTTTTCAGTACTGAAAAGTTATTTTGAAGAATGTTGATAAGCAAGATTTTTTTTTTTTGTAAAAATTAAAATGTCTGGTTATCGGCATTTTTCAAACAATATCAGAATAACATGAGGGTGATTAAACAACGGTAGAATATTAATATTAATGAGTTTAATTTCTGATCATGGCGAACACACTAACTCTTAGATAACGACGAGCAGAATAGATACCGTTCAACAAAGATCCCAGCCTGAACGGCGTGAACGATGCTGCGGAACCGGGGCTTTTCTTCCGGCCGTCTGCGCACCACTCCCATCTTCCTGGTGAAGGTGGAGGCCAGCCAATCTCGCACCTCCATGGGCACAGAGTCTGCCTGGATATCACTGAGCTCATCCTCTGTGTCCAGAAGCCGCCTGGAGAACAACAAAGATTTTCAGAGAGGATATTACTACAAAGAGCCTACGGTAGCTGCTGTGAAGAGTCTACAGCATGACCTTTACCAAGATAAATATTGTATGTTATTAAGCGAGGCAAAGGAGTGCAAGCGGTAGCAATTGGTAGCAGTTTTGATGAACTGATTAAAAATATTGGTTACACTTTATATTAGGTGGCCTTAACTACTATGCACTTACATCAGAAATGAGTGAAATGTACTTATTGTGCTCATATTGTATTGCAAAACACTTTTGCTGCTATTGAGGTGGGATGAGTAAAGTTTTGGTGGTATGGGTTTAAAGATGGGTTAAAGGGATTGGTCAACAGTGTAATTAATAATAAATGTAATTACAGTAATTAATTACATATTAGGTATCTTTTAAAATATAAGTACAATGTAAAAACATGTATGTACGCAGTAACTGCATTGTACCAAATTATTAATTAAAATGTAAATACATAGTCACTAATAAAGGATAGTAGCCACTTAATAAAAAGTGGGACCAAAATATTTTAGCACTATAAAATTTACCATTTTCTGCTTTCGAATATTAAGTTCTGAATATCGCAAATAATACAAAAAGTCAATAAAAACAGGAAAACATTAATAATCATCATGACATCTGTCAACACTGTTTTCAGCTTCGGTAATTGAAAACATACAGTCTGGTCGACCTATATCCGCATGTGGTCGACCTATATCGGTCAGCAGGGAATCTGTGCTCTAGTGACAGAAAACATCATTGGAAATCAGAAGTACAGGGCTGTAAAACCCATAGGAGGCTGCAGCCTACATTCAGATGTGCGTCGGTGGGTGTTACAATCGCTGGAATGTGCAATAACTGATGTGTAAAGATTAAGAATATTGCATTTAGGCGTTATTTTTGGTTCTGTATGTGGATTGTAATAGGGTGAGTTTTACAAAACCTGTCAGGAATATGTCCTAGTCATATTTCACACCTAAGTAAAAAAAAAAAATCCTTATAGGAAATGCAGCCCATTTTCAAAAACAGAAACAAATAAACCCTTGAAATGGAAATGGTATTGTATTTAGTAAAATGTGTATGTGTTTGGTTGTGTGTGGTGAAAGAAAGAGATTCACTCTTTTATTTACACAGCAGTGAAGTGAAGTGAAAAATAAACATTAACATAGCCCTAATGTATGCTTTATTGGCTAAAAATAATATGCCTGAAAATATTTTAATAATATTTTATTTATTAGAGATGAAAAAGTACTCTCATTCCTTTAATTTAATAATACAAAATATTAAAACAATAAATTAATAAAATAATTACATTATATTCTAAAACATTAATAAAGGATTATATAGTATTATAAAACATATACATTGTAAAGTAGTCAATTTTTCAAAATCCAAATAAATAATCCAAATAAATAATCCACTGATGTATGGTTTGATAACTATATGAATATCTGTAATCTGAGGGTAAAAATATCAATATTGAGAACATCACCTTTAAAGCTGTTCTTAGTAATGAATATTACTAATCAAAAATGAAGTTTTAAAAGTATTTATGATAGGAAATGTACAAAATATATGCAGGGAACAGAATCTTTACTATATATTGTAATAATCTGTGGCATTAAAAAATATATATAATTTTAATCTATACAGTGTATATTTGGTTATTGTTATAAATATTCCCATGCTACTTATGTTTTGTGGTCCAGGGTCTCTCTCTCTCTCCCACACACAAAAATACATTTATTACAATAAGGAGAATTAAAAAACTCTAAAGTAAAAGATATAACAGCCCTAAAATATCCATTATTAACGCAATTGATCTTTTTATATTAATAATTATGTGTTGTAGTGGGCAAAATACTTTCATACAAAGCATTAGTATATGGTAAAATGTGATCTGTACATGTTTTTGTGACCAATAAAGCCAAATGCAGTTCCACAACTGTGTGATGTTCTGAACTGAAAGTGCTGTTTACAGTATGTGCAGACAGAAAGCAAGAAAACGTCTCCACAGCCACTCGCTCATTTTCTCATAGTGCCGTGACTCATCCTGCCCTCGCTCTATCGGAGAGAAAGGCAGTATTCAACGCTGAAGTACCTTAAGCAACCAGCATAAGATTAAATAAATAAGCTTTTCCTGAGAAATGAATGCGGCAGAAAGAATAGTGACTGTTATTGCTCAGTCTTACGTAGGAAGCCCGAGCGGCGCAGGAAATGCGACATGTTATCATAACAAATATTCGCCGAGTTCCAGTAACAAGCTAAAATTGCTCAAAGCTGCTACCATGGAAATACATCCTGTGCCTGTCATTAGGAAAACGTAATTAGCCATAGCTGAGTCTGTCTAAACACAAGCCCATCAAACGAGAGGCTGTCAGGGCTCTAGTGGGACAACGCTAGCGCTCTGTACACGTCAGTCTGAAGCACAACCGAGAGACAGAGCTCTAGGTCTCGGTTAATTAGGATCGAGGGCCCATGGGATGCCTGGCTCTGCCGACTAACTGTGAGGCTGACTTCCACGGGAGCGAGCTGAGCATGTATACTCTTCAGATGAATGTGAACCTGCTGGAAATAAAGATGAGAATGCTTGAACGACAAAAGCGTGGACTAGATAATCCTTCTGGGAGAGAACACTCATACCATTAATATGTTATACTTCCTTCCTATGGTCTCCATTAAAGTAAAAAGAGAACCAAGCAGCTACGTTTACTTAGAAGAAAACTAGATGCATCTTTAAAGAATTACAGCACATTTTACTCACCTCCAAACTATCCTTAATTATATGACTTTCTTCTTTCAGAAGAACACAGTCGAGAGTTAAAAAAAAATGATCCTGGCTCTTCCAAGCTTGTTAATGCTTGGAATTTAAAGAGCTTCAAACTTACTTTCCACGAAGTAACCATTATTTTGAAGCTCTATAAATCGGATATATCCGGATATATGTAAAACTAATCTATACGACCTTTGTGGGGGATATCATATGTCCTCCAAAGCAGATAGATGGGTTTTTGTATAAAGAATTTGATTTAATTTTAGATAATATATATATATAATAATATACAATTTTCAAATTATAACCTAAATACCTTCCGGTAAATGGTCGCGTGTGCGTCCCCGAAAGCGCGTCATGGCCGACCTTTGACTTGGCAGAAGTCAGCCATGCTTATGCACCTCTCTCTGGGATGCACACACGGAAGTCAGGTATTTGGGTTATTTAGGTTATAATTTGAACACTAAAAACATTTTTGTTACAATCCATCGATCTGCTTCAGAGAACATATGAAACCCCAAAGGCGTATAGGTTAGTTTTACCTTACAGTACTTGCAGATATATCCGATTTACAGAGTTTCAAAGTAATGGTCACTATCCACCAGCATTACTAAGCCTGGAAAAGCCAGGAAGAAAGTCAAACACACCTAGAATGGCTGGGTGAGGAAGAAATGTTGAAATATTGAAACATTAGTCAGAACTGACCCATGCTGTTCATCCAGTATTGTAGAATTTTACTCTGAGAATGCATTTGAATTTGAATAAAATTACAATTTAAAATATGCTGTTATATTAAGTGAAATCAGTAATATTGTGAAACATTATAACAATTAGATCCCTTGATTTGCTAAATCATGAACACAAATTAGAAATAGAGAGAATTAGTGAATTGCGCGCACAATTCAGCAAGCTGTGCAATTAGTTCAGGTTTCTTTAATGGATAGGAATTTCAGTACAGTATTTATTTGAGCAATGCAAAAGCTTTTGATCAATTCAACACATCTCTGATTAAAGCATTAATTAAAAAAATAAATAAATCCATCAACTGTTATAATGTTAACAACCTGCTGTGACATATAAGTCACTACAATATTTTAAGTAACTTGCTTTATATAATTTTGTTCAAGAAAAGTATTAAATCCAGGTTAAGTGTAATCTAATAATAAGTTACTAAAACATTAGAATTGTTGCATATGCTGAAACATACCTATCCAGACAGACCACCATTTTGGAAATGTTGCCATGACAGCAAAATAATAATCACCAGTGTTTGTGACACCCAAGTTATCGTGGGTTGTCAGTCAAAAATCTTTACATTATAAAAATATTTATAACAACATGTCCTCCAACCAATACGTCTGTGTAGGCTGTTTACACAAATCCCTGAAATACAGCCCATCAAAGTCTATACTACAATTGTGCCTACACTATTTCGTACTATTTTATCTGCTTCGCAATTTCGGCCTCGTGTAGCTCAGCCTGTAGAGCATCACGTTCATGAGATGTGACAATGCACTTACACCACTGAAACCTGACAACGCCCAACGCTCATAATACATAAACAGGTTATAATTTAAGATTTTGTAACGGGTAGGTTTAGCTGTGGATTAGGTATGGTCATTTGTACAAATTTACACCCATCAAAATACTGTTTTAATTACAGTGGGATCGGTGATTAAAACAGGGTGTGATTCGTACGAACAAAAACGCGACGGATTTAACATGGCATTGTCATTATTTTTACACGCTAGAGGGCGCTTAACCTAAAATAGTAAATAATAAACATAGGTTGTATAAGTTACTTGCATAAACAACCTATACGCTCATTTTTTTTGTGGGAGGACAGGCTGTTTTGCAAGTTGTATAAAATATATTAATAAAACAAAAATCATTGAAGTTTAAAAATCATGAAAATAATATTTTACACACAGTTTACATCAAGTGTTACTTGCTGGTACTTATTTCAGAGTGAAAATTGTTTCACAGACACCTGTTCCTTTAAGCGTAGTGTTATAAATCGGCATGCTAGCAGCTAAACTGGTATGTGTATAATAGTAAGTGACACTTTACAAGGCCATTAAAACTCTGACCGCTTTTAAGCGCTTTCATCAATCACCGACAGACCTTATAACCATCACTTACATAGCTGAAAACAAGCATACACTGTACTGCACTGTACAGCCTTTTGATGTTATTTACAGCATACTCTGCAGTCACCTGCCACTCAAACGGCATTTATTGTATTAAGAACAAAAGAGTGCAACTTCTTTTCCACCGCTATAGTTGGCAACCTTACATGCGAGAGCGTTGAAAGCCAAGCGTTCACTTACCTAGTTTCGTCAATGTACACTGCTTCCAGAACCGACGCGGCATATTCGATGTTTTTCCTCAGATCTACGACGTTCACCTCCCCCTTATCCAGCTGCTTCACCAGACATCTCAATCTGCAGGAGAACAACAGTCGATGTTGAGGAAATTCAGGAAAATTCCACCTCTGATCCGACAGCTCTGATGCTATTCTTTGACATTCCACTGTCGGTTACGGAAATAGTTCACATTTTTACATCATTTATTCAACCGCATATCTGTATTATTTTATTTCATCTGTGAAACGCAAACAGAGATGTTGAAAGTCTGGCTCCGAACCCTAAAATCACCGTCTACTTTCAAAAGAGCAGCTCGGAAAGGAAGTCATGTGGGTTTGGAATGACACGAGGGTGTGTAATGATGATAAAAATTCTCATTGTTGTGTGAAAAACCAACAACAAATACACACAAAGAGATATCTGTCCGTGACACAGGAGAACGCAATCTGTTTTATAAGACGAACGAAACGGATAAATGAGACAGGCACTGCCAATTCCACACCCACAGAACAAACAATGAGCGTTAAACGTATAAAATAAAAGATTACAGTTCATCAGCGTCTTAATCATCAAATCTCATGAGCCAAAACGCTACGCTCAGTTAATCTCTCATGGCACTCACAATAAGACTTTTCTTTTAATAAGCGAAGCAAATATATTGGCAGAGTTAATGTGAGGTAACCCTTTAAATATGTAGGTTGAAAAAACTAAGTTAACATTTGACAGTAATGAATTCCATGTAATCCAATCACATGCTGCCTCCCATTCCTTGTTTTCCAGAACAACATCCCTCTTATCGCTCCTGAAAAACGATAGCGTAAAAATGATTTACACAGTGCAACGAGACGAACAAGAAGAACAAAAATATAGAAAAATATAACATGACTCCACCAAATCTACATCGTTGTGAATCGTTTTTGACGCTTGAGGTTCTCTTAAAAAAAGTAAAATAATTTTCAATTAAGACAAATTTGCAAACACATTAAAGAAATTAAAGAGGAATTAGAGGAGTTTATATGAGAGTTCATGAGGTTATGAGTTCATATCAACTTCCTGTATTTGGACACAAGCACAATTTTTATTTTTTTGCAGCTGACCAAAACATATTAAAGTTAAAATGTAAATCTGAGCTGTTTCAACTGAAAAAACTTTTTTTGTCTTAAGATGCACACCAGTAATGTTTTTTTAATGCATGTTTATAAAAATGTTCTAATTGAACTATGGCCTAATCCTGGCTTAGGCTAAGGCCTCTCTGTGAATATGGGCTTAAAGTGCACACTCTGAGCTTTAATTACAACCATTTTTAAACACAGCCCCACACACATTTTCGGGGACTAAATAAGCATAAATAAATAGTTAATATTTAATATTTTTGTTGAATCCTTTGCTGGCAATGACTGCCTTAAATCTGGATGTCATAAACATCACCAGAGACTGGGTTTCCTCCTTTGTAAAGCTTTGCCAGGCTTTTACTGAAGCTGAGTTGGGTTGTTGTTTGTTTATGGGTCACAATCAGCAACGTGTAGCAAACGAAGACACATTTGCTGCTGATATCTAAAACAATAGCTTGATATTTCAGGGCTAGAGATCCTTACTACATATGAAACAAGATTTGCTGACTATAAGGCATAATGAAAACATAATACAAAACCCATTAAATCCAGACCACACTTTATACAATTTTATGCACACTAATTTATCTTCTTGAACCACATTCGAAAACCATTGAAAACAAATGTGCACTTTATTGGTATATGCTAATCCATTCACAAGAGTCCCAGACAACAACGAAGTACCACCCACTCATCTGTCAATCACACTGCACCAAGGTATCTGGCAAGTATCTGTAGCTTTAAAAGAAACAAGCAAGTGATTGATGGTTGACATAGGCACAGTCTGTCATTCAGTTAATACGGGTATTCCACTAAAAGGGTAGGTAACACTTCTGTTAATCAGCCAAGAGGGCAGAGTTATGGAGCGATAATCTCAAAACGGCCAAATGTCCTCTGATTAATGTCTGCTTTCAATCACCCAGCCGCTTTTTTGTTTATGACAGTGGTCTGTAACGTAGCAACTCGAATAAACACCTCTTCATCAGCGTGCTATTGACAGATAAACACACGCCTAAACTCAAACTGGATGAGGCTCTCTGCCACAGAACCGCCATGACGGGATGAAAGACAAACAACAGCAGGAATACAAACAGATGAAACCAATGGTTAAGTGAAAGAAACAGCAGTGAACACAGAGCATGTTGTTTTGTCTGTGTCGATTCTCCTGAAGTCTGACCTGACTTCATTCTCCATCCATTCCCAATTCCAGTCACGATAGGATCTGGAATGATGTCTGACTCTGATTGTAGTCCGGGGTGGATCAGAATAACATCTGATGTGAAAATGACGCAAATGTTCACGGTAAACTGCTCTCAAAGCCGAGCTAGTCATTCTTGCATTCACTGCAATTTGTCTGTCAAGTATGTGACCGGAAAGAATGAATTACCTTTGGAAGATCCTCTGTCGGTTCTGTGAAAACTTGGGTCTGATACTCCTGCGGCTCTTTTCATGTGAAGATTTTGACAAATTACTGGATTTCATCACCGCGAACTGAGAGCAGAGGTACGAAATACTTCATGACATAAGCGTACACTGACACAAACTTTACCAAATGTGGATTTCAGTGAGATCCAAAGAGTTCAGCCAAAGTGTTGCAGCCCAGTGGAAAATATTATATGTCTCATTCTAACAAACTAAAAACGATTTCAACTATACCATAAAGTCGTAAATAAATCAGATATATTTTTTATTTTATTATTTTTTATACATTTATTTGATTCTCTTTTTGCCCACCCCAAATTTTTTTTTCAAAATTTCATGTTTGATTAAATTTTGATGTTCTCATTGTTGTTAACTATTATTAACTACAGTTTCACCTTTAATTTAAGCAAAGATGCAAAAATAAAGACTTACTGGTCTAAATTCATCTAAATTCATTGGTTAAGCCAATCTAAGAGCACTCTAAGAGCTCTAACAGCAATTTGTCTCTAAATTTAACTAACAAATGTATATTATGCTTGGACACGAGAAAGGCTTTAATGCTAAAACGAATAGTTAATTTGCCAATCAATTAACATTTTGTAAAATGAAAAGCTGAATGTTTATAAAAAAAAAAAACCCTAATTTATTAAGTTTTTAAATTCAAACTAAAATACAGGCCCTCTATCCACAACATTCGTTACTTGTGGATTACTGGGATATTTTTATTTTACTCTCATTCCGATGGCACCCATTCACCAAAGAGGATTCATTGGTGAGCGAGGTAATGCAATTCTAAATTTCTTTTCGACGAAGAAACAAATTCATCTACATCTTGGAAGCGTCAGGGGAGATGTAAATTCCAAAAGAATTTAAATATAAATCCAAAAGGTAAACAAGCACCTAAAAGCACCATTAAATATTTGTAATGTGAACAGAGTAGTTTCCATACAACACTCAAGAGTATGAGTGAGGCAGAATCTGGCTCAGGTTAAGTAGCCAGGAGCGAACAGCACTGCGGTGACATGTCGACCTATCAGGGCCTATTTTTACCTGGAGTGTGTGAAAGTGTGTGAGGGAGACTGACTCCATTTGACTTGTGGAGAGTGGCAGGGGAAAAGGGCAGGGGATTGATAAGGACTTTGGAAACATTGTGAGCAACACTCATTCCTTCCTCGTTTATGCTAAACTGCTTCTGTTGCAATCCCCATTTTGGAGCACCTGGGTAATGAAGTATAATGAAATATAATAGAGAGGAGGGTGTGTAACTGTGCATTACATACACAAAACCACCCACCCAAAATGTCACAATATTTGTAATTATCACATAATTTTCTGCTGGCTGCAGAAGGAGGACTTTCCAAAGCATGGTGACAATGCTGCAGTGTTTTAGGAGAGGATTTACAGATCAAAATAAAAAAAAAGTGTCATCCTGTTTTTCATTCTCTTTAAAACAGCTTTAGATGAAGACACACATTTGAACGGGGTTATTTTATAGTTAAATAAAACTTGTAGTAAAATTAAAAACTTGAAATAAAATTAACTTTAACAAAAATATACGTCATGTGTTAAACTTTAAATGAAAAGATATAATAATAGCATCTAAATTATGCAAAAATAACATTTTATTTTGCAATTTACCTAAAATACTGCAAATCAATCTATAGGCAAAACATAAAGTGCCAAACCTACAGAATAATGTGCAAAAGCAAGAAAGAAACAAGCAAGCAAGAAAGAAAATGAAATCTTTTGGTTACCACATACTTTCAATATCTCCTTTTGTGTTACTTAATTATTTTGATGACTTCTATTTTCATCAAAAAAAAGAATACAGTAAGAGTAAGACTAAAGATAGTAATAGTAAGAAGATAGTAATAATAAAGAAATAAGTGTGTCCTTTTAACTGCTAATGTAAGTATAACGGAGCCAACGAGATGAGAGGCGTTGAATCCATTTGCAAGCTTTTATTTACAGACACGGTCGGAAACATAGGCAGAGTCGAAACAGTAGCAACCAGGTATGAAACGGGCAAAACAGAAGAGCAGTCCTATGGCAAAAGCGTGGGGCATGACAAAAAGGGAAATTCATGAATGTGAGCAATAGTCCAAGCGAGGAGCAACGCGCAATCTAAAACAGTCAAAAGGGTAAATCTAGGACACACGGGCTAGAATCAAGATACGAGCGACTCAGAAATAAACTAGGCTTAGAAAACACAAAAGGTATCCGTAAGGTAGGTGTCACTGGGAGAGTGATATATGCTAAACAATGCTCGGCAAATGCTTATATTTAGCATTTATTTAATGCACATTTTTTTATATATTATTTATATATAAAATTAGAGTCTTAGAGTTCCGTTTGTCTCTTTTTTGATTTAATGACAACAGAACCAATGTTGACATGAGCAAAGCCTGATGCTCGTGTGCTCCAGCAGAGTTCTAACATCTTGTTTAATGGAAGAAAGAAACAACAACATCAAATCCTATGTTGTGGTCTCAAACTTTTGAACCCCTCTGTATATGACGTTTAATATGAAACAAATGCAACGGGATGCAGAGCCCTGAGCGTATCACCCTCCCTCCGGTCCCCTCACAACAGCTGTTGTGCTTATCAGCATTCACATGAAGCCTGTAAGAGTGTGTTTAACATTGAAGACAGCAAGAGAGCAGAACCTCAGACATGCGCTGCTCGCTCAGATGATATATTAAATGCACTCGTGCCAGTCTACTCCCATTTCTCCTCTGACGAGAAATTTTTATCCAAAGTATACATTTTAGAATTCTACTTACTGAATACTTATAGAGCCTACTATTTGCTATAATAGCGTATATGATACATATAAATATGCATGATATGTGTTAGTGTTACTGTGTGAAACATTATGCATCATGCAACTTCACCTCATGCAGATTTTTTGCATATTATGCAGATTCTGCATGCTATATACTGCAGAAACACTAAACTAAAAATAGCCTACTAGATGGCAATGCATAAAATAACATAAAACCTCCTTAAAACAAAACATCTGGTCATTATCGTAAAATAAAAACTGAAAGGGTGATCAGAACGCAAAGCAGAGGGGTCTTGCATAATTCTTGTGATAATCATACACAATATAGCCACTAATAAATTGACTTATTGTTCAATAAAAAATAAGAAATTATAATATGACTAATAGTGTAATTATGAAAAAAATTGTGAAAAAATTATAATGTTTATTTAATACATAATATTAAAAATATGTTTTTGTTCTGTAAGGTGCAAATTAGCTTGTGCTACAATCTCCATTCATAACCTTTCAACTAAGAATACAAATGAACACATAATAAAATAAAGTAAATGTAACTGTAAAACTACAAGGTTTTGTTGATTAAAAGCTGAAATAAGTTACATACTAAAATGACAAAAAAACAAAAACAAAAGCATATAACAAAAATACTTAAACTAAAATTAAAATGAAGACTGCATTAAAATAAAAAACTAAAATATAATATTGTAGTCTGCTACCAATAAAACGGCTGTTGTTTAAAAAAAGTTACTGACAATTTAGCTGCAGTCTTAAATCATTTTTATGGTAAGCGGATACTGACCATCGTAAAACTCTTGAAGCGATTCAACGGCGCCAGAGCCATTATATGACGGGCTTACGAGGCACATATGCCATCTTCTCTGGTTTAGTGGCTGTTAAACAGAAATATCTGACAAAATAAAGCAACTAACCAATTAGAATCAAGTAATCCCAGAGAGTTGTTCGAATATGACTACAAACCTAGCTAAAAAACACAGGAGATGAAGTATAATGGGCTGACAGACCCCTCCTGTCGAGTGCTTTCAGAGCACAACCACTTAGACTGACTGTATTTTTGGAGACTTTGCCGTGGCCCCTGACACAGTGCACCGGGGAAGGTCTTCAGACCCTTATGGAAATGAAAATAAGCATCCAAAAGAGGCTTGTCCAGAAACAGACGGTTTTACTTCTACAGCAGGCCTCCCAGAAGCAAAAACACTAAAGAGAGCTGTATCGTCCTCTTTTAGCTGCATCTGGACTCTTCGGCCCATGCAGTAACATGCTGCTCCGGCTAAAACGTTCCTCAGGGACCTGTTCCAATCCATCCTTAAGTCCCCTTTTTCCAAATCTAGACCCACCGAGGCTTTTCATAGCTCACAGTGTATCCGCCCGGGTCAGATTAGGGATTGCAAAACAAAACAAACCCTGGAAGTTTGCTTTGAGTTTTTCAAGAATTGCTCCTCAGAGCCAGCTCGTTCTCTGAGGGTGCATGAGAAAACCCTGGAGAAAGGGCGAGGGGGATGTTTCTCGTCGTCACTAGCGGCGGCCCACTGAGAGGCTGGCACAGGCAGTCGGCAGGCCATCATGCCCCAGTCACACAAGTACAGAGGAAGGTCAACCTCAAACATTTTCCCATGAGCTTGCTGTGCCATTCTACGCGCAAAAGTCCTAAACTCAGAGCAGCTGCCGTCACTGACGGTCCCTCGGGGATCCGGCGATGGAAAGGAGGAAAGAAAAGACGTGCTGCCAGCCTCTCAGACAGCTCTACATTCCTCACTCCGCAAAGATGGCACCCAAAGGACCACTCACTGACCTGACAATAATTACAGAGGTGGGGAAGAGCGTGTGATGAGTCCAAAGATGTAAACCGGCTCTTTTTCTGTACGAAAAATCTCATGCATAATGTGCACAAGCCGGCTGCAAGCTGTTTCCCGCCCCATTTATTCTGACAAATAAATGGAAGTGTTCTCTGATGTCACAAATATCCCGCTGCTAAATTTTCGGTTCCAAAAAAGTCCCCTCGGCAACGGGGAAAATATTGTCACAAATTGTCCTCCTGGACGCCAACGCTGCTTACCAAACGTATTTATAGACAGATTGTGAACGCGGGCGAAGATTTGGAAGAAAGTGGACTGTCATCGTGCGTCTGTCCACTTTTTCCCCCCAGTTGACCAAGATGTACCAGTTAACTAAATACTGAATTAGTTAGAATACGGGCTTATTACAGTAATAGCATACAATTAAAAGAACACAAAACCAAACTAAGCTAACACTTTTTTCAAGGTGTCCTTGCTACATGTTATGTGTACTTACTATTATAATAAAAATAAATGATGCATAATTACGTGCAAGTAACTCCATGGCAGACTGATTATTATTATTACTCAGTTAATTATTATTGCTCAGCACTTCATTATATAATAACACTTTAACCAAGACACCTTAAAAAATTAAATAAAAAAAATGAAATATGAATTCAATCGCTAAATAATTAAAATATGCATTTATAATAATAATAATAATAATAATAATAATAATAATAATAATAATAATAATAATAATAATAATAATGGTTGTTGTTGTTGTTAGTAGTAGTATTATTATATTACTATAATTATTGTTATTATTAATTCTAAATTAATTATAATGGCAATAGTTTAATTAAACCATTATTAATAACAACAAATACTACTACTACTACTAACAGTGAATATTATTACATAAAACAATAATTATAATAATAAAGAAAAGATTTTCATTATATAATAATGTATTAAACAAGCAATCAAATAATGTATCAAAAAACAAAAAACAATAATTACTAACATAGAACTTTTTCTAAGCTCAAGGTCATTTTACATAAAAATACCGCATTCGATTACACACATGATGGAGGTAAAAAGGTGCTGCCATTAGTTTGGAATACTACACACACTATCAGACACTCTCTTCATTTGTGAAGCAATTTGTACATTCAAAGTTGACAATATAACATTTCTTATCACTTAGACAATACATTTTAATTGCTACAAGAAAGGGTCTGCAAAGAGGCTGGTGCCCAGCAGAACCATAATTCCTGCAAGATTGTGCTTTGACCGGAGGACTTCAGGCCCTCTGGTGACGTGTTAAACAGGTTGACATACGCAGTCGGCAGTGATCTGCGCTGCCAGAAAACAATTCCTCGAGCCAGCAGAGCTCTGATTAAACAAACATCCCATTCTTCACAAGCATCAGTTTCTCCACAGGCCTCCAAGTACTAAAGCCACATCCTAATGCCCGCAGGACAGGTTGGTTTACACTGGGTTGTAAACTAACCTCTTGGGTTGGAGCAGTTAAGCCGGAGCTCTAAATGCACGTCGTGTTTTGGCAGCACAGAGGGCACTGATTTACTGCATGAGGCTATCTCCGTTAAACATCTCCTTGTGCTTATCCTCCGCTAGCCATGAAAATCCTAACCCTTAGGGGATGTGAATGACCTTGATGTTCAAGAAACTGGGCCAAAAAATGATGTGCCATTTTGTTGTTATTAATTATAATAAAAAGATTGAAATGAAGGCAATTTATCCTGTTTACTAAACCAGTAGGAGCTGTTAACACAGGAAACAGTCAGAACATGACATGGTCTGCCACAACAGAATATTATTTACCTCTGCATTATCTATCACAATGATATAAGCAACTGCAATTAATTATTTTCAAATGTGGAGTCTTACTATATTTTCTTTCACATAATAAAATTGTCATTTCAACAAGAAAAATAATAATTATTATTATTATCACTGTTGTTGTTGTAATTAAAAACTAAAATATAACAACATCCAAATATTCCATACATCAGTCAACATTAAATATAAGTAACAATAACTTTAACAATAACTTATATTATTATTATTAGTAGTAGTAGTAGTAGTTTTAGTAGTATTATATAGTATTAGTATTATTCAACATTATTTAAATCTTTAGCTTGCTTTACAAATATATGACACTCACAGGGAGTGTTACCACAGCATAATGATAATCATGTATTATACAATTTATTGTCATTATTCATAACCATAATTTTAATTATTAATAAAAAATACAAATCAATTATCATTATAATAGTGAATAATATGATGTACTGATATAATAAATAATAATATCGATACATTTTTCATTATGCAGCAAGAACAACCACAACAACAAAAATTATAATAAAACAACAGAACTTAAAAAGCTTTTTAAAATGTCATCATAAAAGAGAATAAAGTCTGTCTGCCATTAGTTGTGAATACATCTAGTCACCTGCATCTAAATGTCTTTCCTGAAAAGGAAATTTAAAAAGACAATCACAAAATAATCAGGCAGAGAATCACACTGGAGTCCTTGACTGCCCTATTAGGACTTCAACTGTCACTTTCATTTTGTGATCATCATCAGATCAGTCTGCCCTTGGCAACAAAAATGCTTTGACAATTAAGTCACAAAGTCAATATTTGGGTTTTACAATCATATTTACTAATAGATTTGACTCTCGAACTGTCCTCTTCATACCTCATAATTACCGTGAATAAAATGTGTAACCATAGTAACAGTGAATACTGTGAATACCAAGAATGGCGATTTCCATAACAAACCAGAAAGTCTTATCGCAACTGACACGTTATTCAGTAAATGGGAAAATTGAGATGCGATGTAATCAGTCAAATCTTAATTAATTGAACGCCTTCATAAGACGCTTGACACTTGAAAAAATAATGAGAGCAGCTCCAGTGGAAGCCCAGATCTAAAAGCATCATGCTGAGACGAGGTGATGAGCTTACAGCAAGCTGCAGATATTGTGCATTTAACACGAGACGAGATTCAAGACGGGATTTTCAGTTGCTAATATCTACAAAAAACAAAAACAAAAGTGTCTCGTGTCACCAAATAGTACATCAGCAGTCAAAAATGAAAGAATGGAAGAATGGAAAAAAAAACAGGTGGCATTAAAATAAATAAATATATAAAATTGTGCTGCCCTTGCTATATGTACTGGATATAACGTGACAGCCAGGTAAACTTTTCCCTAACATCAAGACTCTGAAGACATAAGCTCCTCGTCCACAGGTTTATTGACGTTGTGAGGAAAGGTGAAACTGAAACATACAAAATACATAAATCAACCGATATATTCAAATAAACAAACTGAAATCCCTTTTACTATTGCAGGTGTATGAATTAACAACTTTATCTAAATTCTTAAATTATATTTATATAAACTTAGAATGTTCGAGAAACAGTACAAAAACAACCGCATAGCGACAGACGACAATCGGCTTGAACCATAAGCTTCATAAATGTAACACGGTCTTAAAGTAATGCTCAGCAATCGCTAAAAACAGTCAATACATACCCACGATGCTAAAACAGATGCAAGAAGTATGCAATATAACAGTAAGCTTCAAAAAAATGCTACGAAAGCTACTCTCTGCTGAACATGCTCGCTTCCTCAATCACATGGCATAACTCTATACCGAAACCTAAGATTCTTAAAGGGACCACGACCAAATAACGAAGGCATAAAGGAAAGTCTCAGATTAAACAATAAACATGTTAAAGATAACAGAACACTCCCGCCTGATGTGAGTACACATCACTCAAAAACATTAATGATTATGCATTTACTTTAGAATCTGGTGGAAGTAGAAACACTATCTCTGTAACAGGCCTAAGAAAAAGGGACGAGCCTCCTGGTTTGATGACCTTCACCTCAACTTGACGCACCTTTCCATCTTGACTAGGGAAAGTCTGTGTTACCAGTCCAAGAGGCCATTCATTCCGTTGTACTTGGCTATTTTTGAGAAGGACAACACTTCCTGGTACGACATTTGGTTGAACGGACTGCCATTTTTGCGTGGTTGTAGAGTTGGTATAAATTGCTTCCTCCATCTGTCCCAGAATGTGTTCGAAAGGTGTTGAACTTGCCGCCACTGGCACTTGTACAGATCTGCAACTCCAAACTCGCCTGCGGTGCAGCAACAGAGGTCACCTTTTGAGTGAGAAGAGCTGCAGGGGTGAGCATGAACGACTCATCAGGGTCCGTAGTCACGGGAACAAGGGGTCTGGCATTGATAATGGCTGCTACCTCTGCCATGAAGGTTACAAGCACCTCGTGGGTAAGTTTGTCTTTCAACTGGAGGAACATGGAATCGAGAATTCTTCTTGCTATTCCAATCATTCTTTCCCATGCTCCACCGCAATGGGAAGCATGCGGTGGATTGAAAGTCCAAGTGCAGTTTTGGTCTGACAGATACCTCTTCACTGTCTTAATGTCAATGTTTGAAGGTATCTTTAAGTCCTTACATGCACCAACAAAGTTTGTGCCACGGTCTGAACGAATGTGTTTGACAGGTCCCCGCACAGCAAGAAAACGTCTAAGCGCATTGATGAAGCTGGATGTGTCGAGGGATTCTATAACTTCAATGTGAACAGCTCTCACGCTCATACATGTAAAAATTACAGCCCACCTCTTGCTGAGAGAAAAACCTCCTCTCGTCCGACGTGAAGAGACACTCCAAGGGCCAAACACATCCAGTCCAATGTTGGTAAAGGGAGGGTCTGTTGTGAGACGATCTACTGGAAGGTTGGCCATCTTCTGGATGCTGAGTGGAGCTCTGAGCCGTCTGCAAGTTACACATTGACTTATGATGCTGCTCACCCTACGTTTTCCACCAACTACCCAAAAGCCGGCTGCGCGGACAGCTCCTTCTGTAAAGTGGCGGCCTTGATGGTGGATACACTCGTGATAGTGTCTAATGAGCAAAGTAGCAATGTGATGCTTGCCTGGAATTATCAAAGGAGTTTTTATATTCTGCTCAAAGCTTGCTCGATGGAGACGACCTCCGACCCTAAGAATTCCTTGTGCATCAATGAAAGGATCCAGAGTATAAAGAGGACTACTTTTAGGAATCCTTTCTTGCTTTTGGATACATTTGATCTCTTGACTGTAAACCTCTTCTTGTGCAGCTTGGATTACAATTGCTGAAGCTTTATCAGATTCCTCTACATTGAATTCAGCTTTGCAGTAATGCCATCCCTTACAGGAACTGTTTTCCTTCCCAGTTGTCTTGAAATGACGAGCTATGTGAATAAGGCGAGTGATGGCTCCTGTTAGTGACTTCCAAGAAGAGAATTTGGCAAATCTCTGGGAACCCAGTTGCTTGGATAATGCGGCAGTGCTTAAAGTGTACACTAGAGGACGTACATCTGGGTCTGAACTTGGATCAACAAGGTTGAAAGTGCTTGCAGAAGTACTTGATTCTGGCCTGAGCAGAAATTTGGGTCCACTTAGCCAACTGGTGTTTTGTAAATGGGCTGCGGGTACAAAACGCGTTGCATGATCTGCCGGGTTTTGGTCTGTAGGCACATATTGCCACTGATCTGGATTGGAGGACCTTCGGATACGTTGTACCCGGTTGCTGACATAAACGTAAAAACGTCTGGTCTCATTACAAATGTACCCGAGAACCACCTTACTGTCTGAGTAATAGGTTATAGCATCAAGCTGAAGGTCAAGGTCTGCAGAAATTAAGTCTGCTAACTCGACTGCAAGAACTGCTGCACAAAGTTCAAGTCTTGGCACAGTGTGCTCGGGGCCGGGCGCAAGTTTGGCTTTTCCCATCACAAAACCAATCTGAATATTCCCTGCAGCATCTGTGATTTTTAGATATGTCACAGCAGCGATGGCTTTTGTCGACGCATCCGAAAAAACACACAACTCCCTTCTGACAGCTGCTGATGGGGATGTCTCAGTATAGGCTCTGGGGATAGAAAGACTGGACAGCTCCAACAAAGAATGTCTCCATAAGGTCCAAATTTCCTCCATCTCTTTTGGCAGAGGAGAATCCCAGTCACCATTCACAGAAGTAAGCTCCCTCAAAATAGCCTTGCCTTGGATAGTGACTGGCGCTACAAATCCAAGAGGATCATAGAGACTGTTGATAGTGGACAAGACACCTCGCCGGGTGTACGGTTTTGCCTCCTCACAGACACTGAAGCGGAGACAGTCGGACTGGAGGTCCCAATTAAGTCCAAGACTACGCTGCATTGGCAGCGTGTCTGCCTCAAAGTCTAGATCTTTTAGATCACTAGCATGATCTGCGGATGGAAACGCTTCCATGACATCTTTGTTGTTCGCTGCAATCTTATGTAGTCTCAGATTTGATTTTGAGAGAACCTCCTGACTTCTTTTAAGTAAACTGATAGCAGCTTCTACTGTAGGCAGGGACTTCAGGCCATCATCTACGTAGAAGTCGCGCATCACGAAACGTTTGACATCAGGGTCGACACAGAAATCTTCAATCTGAACAGACTGATGTAGACAATGTATAGCCACAGCAGGCGAGGGGCTATTACCAAAGACATGGACCCTCATGCGATAATCCACAATGTCTTTAGAAATGTCATTATCCTGGAACCAAAGAAAACGTAGGAAGTTTCTGTCATCTTCCCTTACTAAGAAACAGTAGAACATCTGTTCTATGTCTGCAGTAAAGGCAATGGCTTCTTTTCTGAAGCGCATTAGCACTCCTACCAGAGTGTTGTTCAGGTCAGGACCAGTTAAAAGTACATCATTAAGTGATATGCCATTGTGTTGGGCACTAGAGTCAAAAACTACTCTGATTTTGTCAGGTTTCTTCGGATGGTACACTCCGAATGTAGGCAGGTACCATTGTTCTTCCCTCTCACTCAGAGGAGGAGCTAATTCAGCATGGTTGTTTTTAAATATCTTGTCCATGAAGCTCAGGAAGTGTTCTCTCATTACCGGTTTCCTTTCAAGGTTGCGCTTGAGAGACATAAGACGTTTCAGTGCTTGAGGCCTGTTGTTGGGGAGACGTGGCCGTGGACTCTTAAAGGGTAATGGTGCAACCCAACTACTGTTTAAGTCCTTGTGCAAACCTTCATCCATTATTTTCATGAAAGAGGTGTCTTGAATTGAAGGAGCCACCTGGTTGTCATCTTTGGTTTGCTTGAATACTGTGCATCCCAGGAGGTCAGAATCACAGAATGATTCATCCACCGCATATTTCGTGTAGTAGTTATTTACTCGGTTGTCTTTGTAGATTTCCTTAACGTGGAACACATTAGGACATGGATCAAAGAGTGTTGGACGTTTTTGTTCTGTGGTAATTGTGTGGAAGGTTCTGATTATCAGTGGTTTGTGAACATTTCCCAGACACACGTTGCCTACGATAACCCATCCCAGATCCAACTTCTGTGCATAGGGCAGGTTGTGTGGGCCATTCACCTGTTTACGGACTTTATGAACTCTTAGAATGTCCCGACCTAAGAGAAGCATAATTGGAGCTTGAGGGTCCTGTTCTGGGATAAGATGTGCCATAGACTTTAGATGACCATGGTTGCGAGCCACATCAGGGGTTGGAATCTCCTCTCTATTATTAGGAATGTCATTGCATTCTATAAGGCTTGGCAATGGAATGCAAACAGTTTCATCCAAAGATTCTACTTCATAGCCACTGGCCCTTCTTCCAACTGCCTCTTTCACTCCTGCGCATGTTCTTAATATGTAAGGAGCACTTGGGCTTTGGTCACTGAACACTTCAAAGAACTGTGACCGAACCAGTGACCTGTTGCTCTGTTCATCCAGAATTGCATATAGTTTCACTGCCTTGTCTCTACGGCCAGCTGGGAATACTTTAACAAGGCATATTTTAGAGCAAGAACGGTCCATCTGATTTTCTCCGCAGACCTCTGTACATTTGCTGGTGACTTGAGATTGAGGTAAGACTTCCTCTCCCTCCCCGCCGTGCTCCATAGCAGGGCCTTCATCTCTCCAGGGTACAGGCCCAGGGTGGAGCGCAGTGTGGTGTCTTTCGCTTTTGCATTCAGAACATTGGACTTTAGTCTTACAGTCTTTTGCAATATGTGATGTCGAAACACAGCATTTAAAGCACACATTATTCTCTCTTAAAAAAGCCTTGCGATCATCAAACGGCTTTTCCCGGAAAACGCGGCATTTATTTAGAGGGTGCGGTTTTCTATGAATAGGACACTGTTTATCGTAATCATCAGATTTTTTTGAAAGCTCCCTAGCATCATTGGCAACTCTTGAATATACCGCTGTCTTGTGTACAGAAATTTCTCGTTGTTTGTTGGGCCTCCAAGCTGTCTTCTCCATTTTGGGAGTCAAGTCTATTTGAGAGACAAAGTTGAAGCTTGGATCGTTTCCAATGCTTGCCTCTTGGCAAACAAAATCCACAAAGAAGGCAAAGGGGGGATAAGGAACACGATTTTGACGCTTGTAGGCTGCGCCGACTGATGCCCATCTCTCTTACAAACGAAACGGTAGCTTCTGTACTATCGGATTGACACCTCTTGCAGTGTCTAAGAAAGCAAGACCTGGCAAGTCTCCTTCTGCCTTAGCTGACTGAAGCTCCATTAACAGATCACTCAATTTTGTCAGTTTAGAATAATCTCTGTTGGTTATTTTAGGAAAGGCATCAATACGTTTGAATAGGGCATCTTCTATTACTTCCGTAGAGCCATACGCTTGATCCAGTCTGTCCCATGCCATAGCCAGTCCTGCTTGTGGATGGTTGATGTGTATTGCCCTTATCTGTTCAACATGCTCTGCAGACTCCTTGCCAAGCCACTTTAGAAGGAGATCCATCTCTTCACTAGAAGTCAGGTTTAAATCAGCAGTTGCAGACTGAAAAGAACGTTTCCAGGCTCTGTAATTCTGAGGTTTGTCATTAAACTGCAGTAAACCTGTTGCCACTAGCTCACGACGAGCAAGAAATCTTACAAAGTCATTCATGTTTGAGCTGCAGTTGTTTGAATTTGGGGAAATAGGGTAGGGCTGAGGAGTCGGATAACCATTGCTATTTTGCCTAAAACGTTGCAAGGGTGTTGAATTGTTATTCTCAAATCCAGCTTCGCATGAGTTATGAACATACTCGTTTTCATAGGTGCTTGGCTGTTGTGAGGTGGTAGCAGGTGGTTGGAAGGCAACACTTGCATGGCGTGAAAGGAAAGGTTTGGCTTCAGGTTTGAGACATGAAGATGGGATGCCGTAACTTGTGATTGGTTCTATTTTAGCTGGGACATGATACAGTTCTGTCTCTTGCACTTCCGTTTGATCAATAATATATTGTTCAGTGCGTTGTTTGGCTTCCAGAGGGGCAGAATTCACACTTAGCACACAACTGTGTTTCTCAGCATTTTCGTCAATAGCAGCTTCAAGCGCCTCTGCTTCGGCGACTGCTGCAGCTGCCTCCTTCTTATGCTGTAGCACTTCCATAGATGCCTCCACTCTGGCCTTTTGTAGCTTTAGATTAACTTCCTCTTCGGCAAAGGTAAGACGTGCTTTTGCTGCTTCTGCCCTTGCTCTTGCCTTAGCTGCTGCAGACCCAGTTGACGATGTACTTGATCGTACTGAAGAGCAGGAAGCATGAGAGCGTGTCTTTATTGAATGGTTATCTGTTGCCATAGCGAAGTTAAGTAGTCTATTTTACCATTAACTGCCAGCTTGCATTGCACAATCCTGTCTTAAGCCAACGTGGTTTCACTGTGCTGCCCTTGCTATATGTACTGGATATAACGTGACAGCCAGGTAAACTTTTCCCTAACATCAAGACTCTGAAGACATAAGCTCCTCGTCCACAGGTTTATTGACGTTGTGAGGAAAGGTGAAACTGAAACATACAAAATACATAAATCAACCGATATATTCAAATAAACAAACTGAAATCCCTTTTACTATTGCAGGTGTATGAATTAACAACTTTATCTAAATTCTTAAATTATATTTATATAAACTTAGAATGTTCGAGAAACAGTACAAAAAACAACCGCAACGACAGACGACAATCGGCTTCGAACCATAAGCTTCATAAATGTAACACGGTCTTAAAGTAATGCTCAGCAATCGCTAAAAACAGTCAATACATACCCACGATGCTAAAACAGATGCAAGAAGTATGCAATATAACAGTAAGCTTCAAAAAAATGCTACGAAAGCTACTCTCTGCTGAACATGCTCGCTTCCTCAATCACATGGCATAACTCTATACCGAAACCTAAGATTCTTAAAGGGACCACGACCAAATAACGAAGGCATAAAGGAAAGTCTCAGATTAAACAATAAACATGTTAAAGATAACAGAACAAAAATATATTACAATTTCACAGTTAAAATGTATTTAAAAATGGCCGGCACTTAAATTGACGTCTGTTATCTAATGCAATGATATTCATACTTTTCAAAGTGTGACCTTAGTGTCCAAATACTTTTGTATTTCCCCAAAATTCACTCACATTACAGAAAATGATAAAGATAGATTTGGGAATTAAAAGAATAGCTCACTTACTCACTGTCAGGTCATCTAAGATTTAGATTTAGTGTGTTTCTTCAGATAAATTGTGTAAAATGGTGCAAAACATCACTTGCTCACCAATGGATCTTCTGCAGTTGAATGGGTGCCGTCAAAATGAGACGGAGCTTCTTTCTTACAAAATGCATATTTTCACTTCTCAAAATGCGTTACTTGTGGATCATTGTGATGTTTTTTATCAGCTAAGTGTATCAGTTGTTGGTTCTGTATTCACAATGTTGAGTGAATTTAACACCTGCCTATACAACGTCACAACAAGTCCAGGGTCATGGAGGTAAATGCTCTTACAGCCGTTTGAAAGATAACAACCCCTAATCAACAGAAATCGAGGAAATTCATCCGCCTTGTTTCATTTTCGCTCTGTAAACAAGTTTCTATTGCATCCGCCGCCTGCAGAGTTCTTCCATCCAGCTTCCAAAGGCACCATAACATCACGTCAAATGATCCAGAACAAATGCAAGTGAGCTTTAGAGATATACAAGCAAATATATAGTATGTTACTTCCTTCAACAGCATCTTATGAAAAGTTTTTCTTCTTTCAAGCAACCACTGAACCATCGAGGGCTATAGTGAAGGACTGCTTTAAAATACAAAAACAATAAAGGCATCTTAGTATAAAGGAACAAGTTACTTGAGAGCAGGAGGATGTAGGTGGTGCAAGAGTGGCCCCTGAACTGGTCATTTATCACAAGGTCCAACATACCAAATAGATGTGTCTTGTAAAGACTTGGTTACTTGGTTTTCCTTAGAAGCTACTTTCAGTCATACTAGCAGAGCTTGAGCCTATTTCAATGGGAACAAGGCAAAAATCCCCAAAACAGATTATGTTTTAACAACATATTTCCAATCAGCACACGTAACATGTAAAAGTGCATAAAACTTTGCTTCTTTATCTTCGATCGTGAAAAAATAACTGTTTCTCTGCTGCTTCTAAAAAGGCCATTTTAACTAAAAACTATTTATAAATACAGTCTTCATGAAAGAGACTTGGAGAAATGTAGCATCAAGTTTTTTGCTCATCAGTGGATCTTATGCAGTGAACGGGTGCCATCAGAATGACAGTCCAAACATCCAAGTAATCCACAAGTAATCCACTCCAGTCCATCAGTCAATGTCTTTTAAAAAGCTGTATTTGTATACATTGTAACATTTTTAGCTTTTAACAATAGCTTCTTACCAAAATGCCAACAACTGCATATAATGATGCTTATTCCATAGAAAAAGTCAATTCCCTGTTGTCCACTCATATCCAAATTATGATGTATGTTTATAACCATTTTGGACTTTTTTGTCTTATGCAGTGCGTGATCTGTGCAGATTTCTCACCTGATTCAGATGAGACCATTTCTTAATGGACATCAATTTCTCCCACTTATTATTCTGCAGGCATTAATTATTTCCCTTTATTACTCTGCCTTGTCCTATCGTCCTACACAAACTTTCAGAATTAAACCTTAAAAAACTTCGTTCCATCGCTTTATTCTTATAAAATGTCATGTCATCAGATTATAAACTGATGGATTAATCTAGTAAATGAATGCGACAGAGTCACTGTTCCTGTGATTTATTTGACCAATTAATGCACAAACTCCCGAGTATTTACACATGAAAGGTAAATTAATCAGACAGCGTATTAATATGATAAGCAGGGTGAAATAGCAGTAACATAATCATCCTAAATGTATTGCAGTGTCACGCCCCTTTAAACACGAGAGGGCTGATTGATTTAACACAACCCAATACTAACTGTTTTTTCACAATTGGGTCATTTATCACATTGCTTCGGTACGAGCTGTTTTAACAAGCCAAAGATGTCAGGGGAAGTGTTTGCGAGGTGAGTGGATTGAAAGCTGAATCTCCCCAAAGAGGAATACACAATATGCTCTTCAGGGTAAATAAGGCTAAGTTATGAATGCGTTCATATTTTTCATTAACTTACTAAATGTTGCTGGCTCTGACGGGGAACCATGGGCCAAAGTTTTCCCTGCTGACTTATTTCACAGTGAGAGACACTAGATATCATACTGTATGTTCTCAAAACAGAGGACTGATTCCCGGTATGAAAATCTTTATATGTTTAAACCATTAGTGATACGCTTTTGCATTACAGAACGAGTCATGTGATACAGATTGCATGTAAGCCTCACAGGACAGATCTATACAAACGCTTTACACAGCTCAAAGGATCTCAACATATATAATCACCCCTGGCAAAGACGGTGTTGATCTAAAAGGCAAAATCTACAGAAAGCTACAGAGACCTATTAGGCTGATTTACAGAGCTTTCAGGCAACAACTCTGCATAATTTATGAAAGTAAAATCTACTTTTTAGCTCGTACGTTCTGCATAGTTTGGCTTCAAGGTAAACAGAATTTTTTAGATCAGCTGCATTCCATCATTGCTATATTTAATATTTACATTAATGCACTACTATGCAAAAGTTTCATACATTCGGTCATGTTTTTTTTTATGTTTTTGAAAAAAAAGTGTCTTGCACTTATTTAATCAAAAATATGGTAAAAAAAATAATATTTGGAAATTTTAATGCGGTTTAAAATAACTGCCTATTTAAATAAATTAAATATCATTTATTTCTGTGATGCAAAGTTGAATTTTCATAACACTTCAGAAATCATTGTTATATGTTAAAATGCTACTCAAGAAACAAAAAGGAAAATATTTTTGTGTAAACTGTTCAACCTTTTTTTTCCCCCAAGATTCCTTTATAAATGGAAAAGAACAGCATTTATATAAAACATTCATCTTTTGTAAATGTCATTACTGTCACTTATGACCAGCTTAATGAATCTTTGATGAAAAGAAAACTTGCATTACTTTAAATAAATAAATCTTACTCACCCCAGACTAGTGTATATTTTGCAATGTTATGTTCTACCTTTAATACGTTTAAAAAATATTACTCACATTGGTAATTTAATACAGTGTGCCCCTCTCAAGCAGACAGCTGATTTGTGTTGCATACAAATGTGTTTCACATATGCAGGATTCATAAACAAAATCCTTCATATTCTGTAGTATTCAAAGTCACACAGTCCAGGACTCAAATTAGGTTAGAATATTTGCTGAGAAAAGAGCTACATAAATATACTTTTTTCCACTATCTAACTAAGGCAACTAATGTCAAATGTAAGGAGTTAATTCAATTGACGTCCTCTGTGCTTTGTAATGAATTCCTAATAGCTTGCAAAAGCAAGATGTCAGCTCTGAAAAATGTGCAACACTCCATTGTTTTCCCTGACATTATGATAGTATCTGCAAAAATGCAATCTGATAGGTTCTGTTTAATCTACCTTACTAATTTAGTCTTCATTCTTTTAGACAGATCCTAGATGCTCCCCAATGCACTCTTCTTGCATATCTGCAAAGATAAGACTGAAAAAGCACCATAAAAAAGGTTTATCATCAGAAATGCAACAACTGATTGACCACTGAATGGTTTCAACCAACGTGCTTTTAATTCAGGTTTTTATGATATTTTTAAGATACTTAAAAATCCCAATTTATTGTATCTGCTTAGAAAAAGTGACAAATTCTTTTTATAGATTCCATGGAAGAAAGAAGTAATATATAACAACATGGGAGTGAGATTTTGTCCACTAAACCTTACCAGATAGATTTTCTTTGGTGTTAAAAACTACCAAGCAGGCCAAACAGTTTCATTAGCTAAATTATCAGTATTAAATAAGCATAAACCAGTCCAGACAAGCAAAGAAATAGAAAAAGGAGAAAAACTGTTGAATCACAGCTGATTCAGTTTGTCTGTTTGGTCCTCGTAGTAAACAACCATGCTTTAAAACGCTCCGTGTGATGGACTGCAGATGTCATGTAGAACTGCCCAATGGGATGCTACTTATTGCAAACAATTTGTAAGAAAAGTCAGATTTCCAGAGCTTAGCCTGCAAGTTTCAGAAATCTTATATTCCCATGCAGGCCTCCCAGCAGGCTGATACTGTCAGCAAGGAGAGGAACCTCAAGGGGAACATCAGGGGTACAAAACATACCATGAAACTCCCAAGACAGAACAAGAGTCACAAACAGAAATATTAGAAGTCCCAAGAAGCCTAGAGGTCCCTCAAACAACCTTATTGCAAACTCAGCTAACAACAACAGTTCCGTTTTAAAACCTTTTGATACCTACTGTTACATTCAAAAACTAAAACTATTAAAAACTGTTTTATAAAATTTAAATAAACTGAAATAAAATAAAATGTTAGATGAATTGCAACCACCAATGCAAGGTTGCTTCTAAAAATAAGTTTACACTAATATAAACTTTTTAACAAATAAAACTATTACAAAAAATGACTAAAAGGAAGGCTTCTTTACAAAAAGACTGTCGCAAAAGCTTTAAGAGAACTTCTGGCTGAACTCTAAAGGCATTACTGCAAGTAAAAGGCAATCCCACAATGCACTGCAACAGGTTCAGGGAAAATTTCCCTCAAGAGGGTGGACAAAGTGAAAGATATGCAAATTATAAACATCTTCATTATATATTTAATAACAAACGTATCTATAAAAGTGAGCATACTATATATTTTATGCTTATATAAGTACCATTAGCTTTGCAACATGGTGCAAATGAAATCGACTGAGCTTTGCATGAGAACTGCTATTTTTATGACACACGTTGTTGTTGTTGTCTATGCCGCACGGTCCAAATCAGTCACTTATGAGGTCCCATATCAGTTAGTACCCAGAGAACTATGTACACAGGCAGATCACAAGCTTTTAAAACTGAGCTAGTGTGACTTCAACCTCAAGTACGCATAACTAAATCCAGTTTGAGACTGCATGTAGAAGTACCTGTTGCCCATCTGCTTCCGTTTTACAGGCAAAAAAAGCAACCTGCTTGAAATAACAGAGAACGCAATGAAACACAGCATAATGTTCTGCCTCTAATGACTGTGTAACCACATTAAACGGGGCATTTAGTTAGGGTATTTTGCTCCCATTCCTTTGAAATGCACTGTGGCTGATAACAGGGCAAAAAGCAGATAAGCTTGGAAGTGCCCCTGGGAATCAAAGTCATGCTTTAGATGCACTATTCGCTTTCAAAGTTTGGTTTATGTATCGAGTTTGTAAGATATTTTTCCTAGAGTTCTTTAAGAGAAATAAGACAACTATAAAAATATATCACTATAAAATCACATGAATAACTGAGACAAATTTAGACTTTTGATTGGTCAAATTTGAACACAGCGATCTCTTTTGAACTCAAGAAGAGACACGTGAGTTTTCCTCAGGAGAAACATCTAAGAAGAAGCAGCTTACTAATGCAACAAAAGCCAATCCTCTTCAGACTTGTAACTACAGAAAACAAACGTACGACTTCAAAACAGACTTCTCTGATAAACTCAGTCCCCAAAGATGACAATTTAACCGGAGGCCGCAGCTGAATGCCTCTTACCTGAAGATAGGTCTATGGAGAAGCTTCCTTTTGATGGTCACATACTCATCCATTTAAGAGCACGAGTCCAGAGAGTGTGTGAGCTGAGGTTTCATTCAGTCTGTCCCCAGCTGTTCTGCCCGATCCAGCCTCCCTCTCCTCTTTCTCTCTCACTGACGGCCCAGTGCAAAAGGCCACGGAGGCCACATCACAGAAAACTCTCAGGCAGACACCAAACGCTCAACACTCGGAGAGAGCCAGGCGCCCAACAGAGCTCCAGCGCCAGCGTTGAACTCTTCACGTCGGCTCTTATCTCTTTGTCCCTCATGCAAAAACGCTTCCCAAATGCCTGCCTCCTCTCAGAGTCACGTCCTGTACAGCCGTTCTCCCTTCCAGAAAAGCTGTCGAGCACGCAAATTAACGTTGGGTCTGGTCAAAAAAGGGGCTGGACCCTTGTCAGGAAACAGTAATTATATCACAATCTGGCTTGCGTTTAGTGTGATGTGTAGACAAAGTTATGCGATGCAGAGAGGGTCCTTGTTTCGGAGGTGTGCGTTTCAAAAGGTCTGATTTTCCTTCATCTTTCGATGTGCTTTGCAAACATACTGTAACTTTTAAACTCCGAATAACTTCGCTAGATGCTGAAAAACAGCTTGTTGTGACTTTCTGCTTTTAGCTTTAACTTTCTGATGTCACATTTGAACTGAAATCCGGTTGTTGAGAAATAACGTTATATGCATGTGGAAAGACAAACTGATTTGAAGCTTGTTGCATCATGCCTGGTTAGGACACAGTCAAAGGGTCAGGAGAGAGTGGAAAATTGTCATGGAAAGCTAAATACTGGCCGCTTTTTTGGCACTACAAAACCGTCGCTAACATTATAAGTGGACCTCGGGGAGAACATAAGATAATAAGAAGAGGAGAAAAGAAGAAAGATATGACCTCTTCAGGGGAGTCTTTCGTGCTTTAATCAAAAGGAACTTGGCACTTTAGCCGAAGAGGCCAGAGAAGCACCAAGCGATGACTCAGGAACAGTTGCAAACGCTAAAATGATCTTCAGGAGAGAGGGGATGTCAATCTCGGAGACTAATGGCATGGACGCAGATGGAGACACATCAAACAGAAGAAAAAAAAGAAATGTATCTGGCAGCTACATTCGCTGGATCATTAAAATCATCTTTAAAAAGAACACATAAATGTCTGCAGGTTCACAGTCTGTCAACTGTTCAAAATATGCAAGGCACAACTTTATGAAAAATACCTTATATTGTAAGATTTATTAGCTACTAACAAGTACTGGCTATTAGAAATAAAGGTACATTAGTGGCATTGATGGTTGCATGAACCTTTCCATTCTACAAACAGTTCTTAATAGAAAAAAAGATTCTTTAGATTTTTGAAATACTATGTTATGAAACGTGAAATGTTAAACACAAAGAAAGACATCTATGATAATTGGTTAACTGAAAGGTTCTTTGAAGAGCTGAAATGATTGGTATCTTTATTTTTGTCCGGGAAGAAAAAAAAAGAAATCTTTTCTAAAATCCTGCTATTCCGTTTTCTGATCTGTCTTGACATATTTCATAGAAAATTAGGGATGAGACATATTTGATTGGCTTGTGTCTTATTTTTAATTAGCCTATAGTTTAGATAAATCTAAAAGTGTTTTTTTTCTCAAAAACAAAAATAAAAAGCCACAAAAGTCAAGTGATTTTGTAGGGTTTTGAAAGTTTTGGGTAAAAGTACAGGCCAATTTCCTCTTATGGTCAGAAAGGTAGACCCTATGTGAAGAACTGGGGAAAAAAAACGTTTACAACATATAAAGCAAAACCCCCTTGGAAAGACTGACGAAGTACAGTACTGCAAACCCATTAAGAGTGCATCGGGGGTTACTGCAGACTTTTACATTGATCATCAAGATAATAAATATTCAGGCATACATAACACACATTGTTAATATATGACAAATTCAACTCAGTCAACCAAAAAATACAAAAAAATAAACAAAAAAGGCATACAAAATCCAGACATGTCACATAAACATGGGCAATGGAGAGAACAAATAAATTATCCAAATGAGGCAGTGGACACAATAAAGTCAAAAATATGAAGACCAGGATGCTGATGTGTCAAAATACAAATGAAATGAAAATGAATATATTGTCAGCATACTCTGCAAAGTCTGCACTGCCCCATGTTTTCAGGCAATCCAGAAATTATCCAGGCTCTGTGATTAATTACAGATGGTACTATATGTTCATTTTTTAAAGTTTCAACGAACTAATATGGGGGAAATAAACAGAGAGCGTAGCACAGTAATGTTTGAGTTACTTTGAACTGGCCCATCAAATAAAATACAAGCAATCTAAACTGTTTACTCATCTATTATGAGGCTCAGAAAGACAGAATACAGCAGATGGTTTAAGAAGCCATCTCTGGCATTTCTGATGCCATTTTAATAATGGCTTAATGCTGAATGATAAATAAAGAGATGTGAGATTATGGAAAGGAGACTAGATAGTGCATTTAAAAAAAAGTTTGTAAATGTACAAAATAAAAATATTTTCCATACAATGAATTAAGTGGAAAACATAACGTTGTTGCTGTTTTTTTATTTTTTAGTATCTTTAAGGTAAAATCAATATTTGTTATTTAACAATTTCTTACCCTGCAATGTCAAAAATATCAGATATATCCTAAATATTTTCGCTATTGTAAAAAAATGCTCACCTTGCAAAACAGCCAAAAGCGATACCCTTTCCTGGTGTTCTTCTCACATGACAACAAAATTGCTTTTTTGCGTGTTGTTTTTACCCCAATAGCCCCTGTTGGCAGATGTTGTAACTACACCATCTGCTTCTAAAATGCAACTCCCTTGATGGCCATTCAAACATAGCAGTGTGTTCTCACAGAATAATGTTTTTGTAAGCAACCTATTTAGATTCAGTTTGTCAAATCCTGATTCATATTGGATCCTTTTAAAAATGTGGATTTTGGGGGATATTTTCCAACTTCTGCAGCTTTTGAAAGCTATGAGACCGTGTGTGTTCTTGAGGAGCCATCAGCAAATGAACACTGTCATGATGTAATTTTCCCTTTACTCAGTGATGCATGGCATTTATTGTACAGCTTATATAATTGGCCATTGAGATGAATGGGAATGCTAACAGATAACGCTCTCCAGTATTGTACACCTCCTTGGTTATGCACACACTACATTATTTTGTTCTAATGAACATGTTTAGAGATGCACTGTACCATAGTGACTAGTTGTTGTTTTTATCAGCTTTGGATATACATTGGCTTATATATTGAACTGTGCATGCTTATTTACCAGATTTTTGCATTTGAATGGACTTTGATTAAAGTTTTTATTTTAATTGATTTAAAATGATGTTTGATTTTAAAATCAGCCATTTATTGTTTAAAGCAATAGCGTTAAAATAATTACGGGCTCATCGAAGAAGTGTATTCAAATCATTGTCCGATGAATATCGTTTTCGATACATTTTTGAGTAACGTTTTATATATGGACAAAAACACAGCTGTAGAAATATCTGCCATTTTCCAAATCCCACACGAAAACACCAAGCCTTGTGCACTTACTGCAAGTTAGTTTTTGAAACAGTACAGAATACCATATGCAGCCAAAAATATGTGAGATTGCGGTATAGAAAACGTATCCGACCGCAATCCTTGATGTTTTTTTAAAGCCAGAATGGAAACGTGAAGATGGAATCACCGCAATGTGGAAAACACTACCTCGGCCAAATATAAAATGTCATACAGACATGACTGAACATATCCATATGGTATAATACAGGAGAGAGTAGCCAATGAAGAGATCAAAGATGGAGGATAAGTCTAACACCCAATGAAAGCCTCCAGCCGCAGTATCTATAGCAACAGACTTCACAATCCAGGATACAGCAGATATTCAAAAGGACAATACAGACTTAAAGGATTATTATTGGACTTCCTTGCAGGCGATGTTAAAAGCTCAAATGCACAGGTTGCTTTATCTGTTGTTTTTGGGTACAACACCAGAGAAGCCAGTACTTTAATACTTTAATGTATGTATTGTATGTAATAAGTTTAATGTATGTTTTTATTAAAGGTCACCACTATAGTAATAACGTACTCACGTTCCTGTTCAAGAGAAAAGACGATTTTGGCTTATTTTTATGGGTGGATTTATGTGTATATTATGTATCGGATCGTCAAAGGATAGATTGTCACATTCATGTTGAGAAGTCAGACAATGTCAGGTCACAAAGACACAACATTGACCTCAACAGATGAATGCTTTGACTCATTATATAAACGCTAGCCGTATTTTCGTTGCCCTTCAAAGTGTGCAAATTGAAAACGCGGCTAATGGAAAATTTAGCAAGAATTCGCATTTATAATGCAAAAAAGTGGTGACGTTCGTGTGGTCTTTCAGAGCAAAACCAGCATCTTATTTGACTTATTCTAATCATCTTCAGTCAAGTCTATAAATGATTAACACACATCTTGAATACAAATTCAGTCACTGTCCTTCTTTTCTGTGTTTTTTAATTTAAATTAGGTTTTGTGTGTTAAATCAAAAAACTCAATTAACAAGCTGTTAATATCTATAAAAAAAGTGTTAAATGTGGGATGACTGTGTAGAAGCTATAAACTTGGAAAAAAAAGAATCTTTATGACATATTATACAGTAAAAATAAGATAAAGTATTGAGATTTGTTATCATAGGTCATATTTTAAATATGATTTAGGTAAAAGTGATCTTGTTTTAAGATGTTCAGGTGATATACTACATGGCAATTAAGTATAATATTTTTGCAGTGTATTGACCAGGTGGTAGCAGCAATACATCAAATGATCGATTAAAGGTGGATTTCTATTACCCCATACATCTTTTACTTCATATTATTTCTCTAGTTTTATGCATGCTGTTCACCAGACCTCCGCATCACAATATACACGCATTCCTTTACCTCTACAAAGCCACATTTCTATCTTGAAAAGAGTTTTTGTCTTGTAAAATGCTTTTAACCTTTTGTATCTAGATTAACTGCAGGTAGAACGCTGAACGAATGCCTTGCACCACAAGTTGCGCTTTTGGTCTCTATGGCAACAAACTGCTGCTGCTTTCTCTGCATTCCTGTCCTAAAGTGCCTTCATCACCTCATGATTAACAACATTTGTTCCACAGTACCAATGCAGTTTTTATCGAATGTGTTACCACTGCATCTTAAAAGAGCTCAGACCTGTGTCACTTTCAGGGACAGATGTAGTACAAGAGCTCTCAGTTATGATGCATTCACATGATTACTCTTTTTCTCCTAATATTTCTTGCACAAAAATATGGGGGGCAGGACACTTAAAGTGGCAACTTTGTACCTTATTTGCCTAAAAGATTGTACTTTATACAAATATACAGTACTTTTTTTTACCCCAGGAACAAGCTTTTTTTATAAATATATATATATATATATATATATATATATATATATATATATATATATATATATATAAAAAATATAAAATAACACACAAAGGTTGACACTGAGTATAGAGTTTACTATCTAATATCTCATATTTTGGTTTTGAAAGAATTTAATGAGAAATATTTCAGGTCACATTGAGATCTCTGACATTTGATGGCACATGACATCTTTGCAAATTGAACAAACATGATCTCTGACTTTTAAATGCAGAAGACATCTTTGGACATCTGAGCACAGTTTAAGACAAAATTGAGATCTGTTTTCTCATGAGAAAAAGCCAAAAACTCTATCTCTATCTAACTCTTATGCTATCAAGGAGAAACAACAGAGACATTATAGACATTTTTTTCTTTTCTACGGGAGATTTCTCACTGCACTACTTCATATGTGTCATTATCACAGAAGCTTGCGACCTCCCACACAAAACTGCTGAAGTGTGACTACTTCCACTCGTGGCTTCCAAGCTTCAGATTTCCTGTGGCTACAGATATGTAAAACCTGCAGTAAAAGTTTTTTTTTCATTCTAATTCTATCAGATAAGGGAGGTGCAGATCGCAACTATAATCAACCTGGTCTCATAAAAATATTTATCCCTGTGCACTTTTTGTGCAAAAGTGTTTTTACGTGTCTTACTGCACATTTCACCACAGTTTCAAAGAGAAATGTCTACTGGGTTGCACTAAAAAAGATGCTATACGTAAACCCTGACATATTTGTATTACGTTGCTATAGGTATGTATTGCGACGTGTCAGAATTGAAATATTTGTGGACTGTTGCTAAAACGTAACGCTGTTGGAAAAATGCCAACCCTAAACCTATAGTGTTAACAAATGCAAAACCGGCATGCAACCGAACCATTTTGACTTCATTATTTTTGGATAATATTTGCAATGTTCACTTAAAACCTGATATGCATAAGCTCACACCAGTTTCACAAAGAAACATGAAACCAGTGCTAAGTGAAAGAAAACATATAGATAAAAATATTCTATCCAGCATTAGGGCAGAGTTATACATGCTTTTAATAATAATAAAAAAACATCTTCTTTTGCCCCCAATTAAAAAAACAACAACAACAAATACTATCTAGATAAAACAGTTATAGTTACAAAGTATACAAAATGTAATAAGAAAAGCTCTGTGGCATGTTCCCATGAACACTAAAAACCCTCTCAGATGGAGAGCTAGTTGCTGGAACACCAGCTATTTCTTAGCTGATTTCACAAATTTGGAGAAATATGCCTTATCCACCACCATGAGCACAAATCAATGAAATGTGGACTCATAAATGGTTTATTTGACCTCATCTAGTGTAAGGATTCATATATATATATATATATATATATATATATATATATATATATATATATATATATATACATAAACATTAAAGTGAAAATTCCTAATAGTAATTCCAAATTGCAATGGCCTATGTTTCTCTCTTCAAACAACAGTGGTTGAGTGCATTTATTCAGCTATCACAATCACAAACAATACAGTCTAGGTGTCATGACAGAACACAGACTGGCTGAGTAACACTTTCATTTTGATCGCTAAACTCCAGCTTGTTTGTCTGTGATTTCAGATCACTGGCAGCGCCGTTTCTTCTATGAGGAGCCAGCATGTGTGCATGGTTGCCAGATTGCTCACCAGGCAGAAAATGTATCCTTTCAACAGCGAGGCTCTTATTTGGGTATTTAAACCCGTGATATCTGGCAACTGCAATAATGAACTCTACCTCATGCCTCTTGCGCGGATGTAATATTGGATGTTTAGTGCTTTCTTTTTTTGGGAAGGTACGCTCGAATATGTAACATTCGATATGCATTGTCGTCAAAATTATTGCGATATTATCATTAATATTGGATATATCATCCAGCCCTACCCAGTATAATATCATAACAAAAGAACGTCTCTAAGCAATGTTTTGTTAGCTGGTCACCAGTGTTGGGCACGTTACTTTAAAAAGTAATTACTTATAGTTACTTATAGTACTAGTCACTTCTCATAAATAACAACTGAGTTACATTAATTTAAGTTAATTTAATTTAAATTACTAATTACTAGGAAAGTAACTATTCGGTACTTAAAAATGTTCAAATTTTTCAATGTTCAAATATGTCAAATAACTTGGATGTCCCCAATATTAAATGTTAAATGAATGAAATGGACACTAAACAGAATAAATTAATTATTAATAAACATTGTACACTAACCTACACTATTTTTATGTTCTGTGGGACAATGTGAGAGACAACTATGAAATTTAATATTTTGGTAATCGCTATGGAAACCTTGGCAATAAAATATAATTATATATACTTCTTTAGAATTATAATATTATTTTGTTTATAATTTAGCATTAGAAAATGACAGAACTAATTACATAAACCATGACTGCATATTTGTCATGTTGACTGGGCTTAGACTGGTGGTGTTTAAGATATTGTTTGTAATTTATTGTTTCTACAAAAAGACAGGGAAGAAAAAATATTCATAACAAAGCTACGACGAATTCTTCAACTAACAACAATATAAAAGGATAAATCTAGGATTAATGAGCTGCTGGGTTCATAAATATTACTCACGCTTGAATGTTATTCACATCTGCTTTCGTTTAAATTGATTTGCTGAAATCAAAACAGGGACGACAATATATTGTCGCCTATAGGTGAGTGCCAGCCAATGAGATTGTTGTTTGCTCATTAGTTCCACCCACAACCAGAAAAAACCGGCCCTGCGTCCTAGTGTGCATACTATCCAACCTATCTGCACTAAATAGTATTGAAAATTGCTAATATCACATAGGCTTTAGCATGGATAGTATGCTCATTGGGGTGCAGGGAAGCACTTCTTTTTCACAGCAACTCCGTAGACATGTATCGCGTTTCATGCATGGTATGTTTCATGCAAAACTCTCTCGCTCAGTATATTTCTTTGAAACAAAGCTACGACGTCCTGTGCGTCTTCATACTAGTTTACTGTATGTCAATCATTTATAGTAACGCCACATTTTATTATCAGTAATTTGTTTGATTACTTGCTACTGGAAAAAATTATGGCGCTTATTTATAACGCCGTAATTCCCAACACTGCTGGTCACAAGCGTAACAAGGTTTGGAAAAAATCCACAAAGTGTACAAAAATTCTAGAAAACCTTTGGTAAGATGTGAGCAAAGTCAGTGTGCTTTAATCAAATGCGATAGCATTAAAAGAATATCAGGATCAAGGTGTCTGGAACACAGCATGGCAGACAAAAAACACTTCTTTAATCAAAAGATATTTATCATCCATTGGGCCAGATGCTAATATGGTAATGTAAATGGTATATAGCTATGATAGATCTATCAATGTAGCAAATCTTACTTTTCAGAGCTATATGGCGCAGCCGCAGTGATTTCACTTTCCTGAATGGAAACAGTGTTGTGTTTCATTTGCAAATAAATGGCAGAACTGTTCTAGTGGGGCAGTGGAGCACAAAACTGCAAGTTTGTGACAGAAAGACGTAGGATTAATTAGCACGCGCAGGCTAACATGCTGATAATTAGTTTGTCTGTGGCGCATTCTGGTAAGACTGAATGCCCTTGGGAAGCATGAGTCATTCCCCGCAGGAGACTGAGGAAAACATCACTCGGGCCCCTTTTACATCGCTCGTGCCATTATGAGGCTAAAGAGTGTGTTGCTAGTGGTAACAGCTCTTTTGATGAAATTCCTTAGATGATGATATTATGAGAATTGATTTGACATTTCAAGTAAGCATGGAATTTCTTATTAAAAGCTCCTCACTCCCATAAAATAAAATCATTTCTGCAATTCAAAGTGGCACTAAATAAAACATAAGGACGATATGAAGAGTTTTCAGATTGTGTTTTTCTGTGCATATGTTCTTGATGGCTTTTAACTGAACATTTGATTATTTTATATCAAAATGAGCTCATATTAGCTGCTTGAATATGACAACATACAAGCATCGTTCGCACAGCTGTTTTATCTTAATAGACTTTGAACCTAAATTAAATACTGCTACTGCTTCCCACAGGAAAAAAAGACATGACTTGAATTTCTTTAATGTTGCGGTTGTATTTTTAGACAGCAAATGGAGGCTGTTGAAGTTTTTTTAGTGTTTAGATTTTACGTCTTTACAGTTTCAGAAGAAATCTTAACAATGGCTCAAACTGTTCAAACTCTTCTTAAAAGACCAAATGATATGTCAGTAATTGTCTATTTCTCCCTTCTAGTAATTTAACACAAGGTTGATCTGAGAACTCTATTCTCTACATTCTTTCATTCTCTGACGATAAACAATAAATATTAAGTCTCAATTTACTGAAGTTATTTAATGTGACTTGCAAGCAGACAACAATTTAAAAGGATAGTTCACTCAAAAATTTTAATTACTCACCCTCAACTTCTTTCTTGTATGAATTTATTTCAGCTGTTGAGCACAATATAAGATATTTTGAAGAATGCTGGAGCCCCAGTAGTTGATGGTAGGCATACTATGGGAGTCAAAGGCTACCGTAAACTCTCGGGTTACACGCATTTTTCAAAATATCTTTTTCTTTGTGTTCTGCAGAACTCAGGTTTGTAACGGGTTTTGGGTGAACTACCCCTTTAAGTCACTGTCCATTTGCTGGAGCTGTCAAATCAAACATGATGGCAGTGATGCCAGTGCGTTTGATCAACCAATGCAAAAATCAACTGCAAGCATCAATTGACTGTAGCTCTCACATGATGACTCTCCGAGAGGTCAGCTTGGTAATATACATTGTAATGTTAATGTGTTTGGTAATGAGACTTGCTACTGCCAAAACATTCACAAGCATGCTGCTGCACATATATATAAAATAACCTCATAACATGCATGAAATGACCCCATAGTAGATCTATACAGGTGGAGCTGGGGAAGGTGGAGGGCTGTGCTGCAACTGCTACAACAAGCAGTAGTTAGATGAGTGTTTATATGTTAAGCAGCAAGCTCAGTGCACTGAAACTGCAAAAAACTATCAGATACGCCATGTGAATAATGATAATATGTCAGATCAGTACAGTACATAGCTTCTTTAATCCATTTTAGAGTATTTTCAGACTCGGAATTAGAAAATATCTTACAGTTTTTCATTCCGAAACTCAACGTTTCAAAGAAAGTCATATACATTAGGAAGGTCTTGTGAGCTGTGAAAGAGCCACCACTGAGAAATGAAACCAAGGGTTAAGTATCTCTTTCGCACTCTCTTTTTAGCTGTTCGGGTTGGCTTAGTCACACTGAAATTACCGCAGTACCATTTCTAAGCCTTGTGTTCTTTGATTCTTGAAAGACGAAAAAAAAACGAAAAAAACATACACACTTGAATTTAGCTCTGAAAATTTGAGATGATGTCATGGAAAGAAAGAGAATGAAAAACCTGTCGCATTTAGTTGCTAATGAATTTTTTCCATAGCCTGCATGGCAGTTTTCATCCGATCTAAAACTGATAAAGCAATCATAATTTAACCTTATAGCCTCACACTGCGATTCATGTTGCTATAGCAACCATCATACGTGAGCAGAGCGGATAGTGCTGATATCAAGAATAAATGGGTTTTTGTTTTGTTTTATTGTTCGGTTCTGTTTCTTTTATCGTTCACAGCCAGCTTTTTGTGCCTTGAAGCTTTACACTGATAGCGAGTGATAAAATAATCGAGTACGGGCGGTTGGCATTTTCGCTCTTTGATAGGTGCTCTCAACTTATTGACGACGTATCGTCATGAATGTACTTTACTATTCCACAGTCACACAGAAAAACCTCTTTAAAAAGAAAGCAAAGATTTGATTGTTTGCCGAAATCATTAGGGCTCGAGCATTCACTGATTGAAAGTAAGAAAATGGTAATTGCGTTGCCACACTTTCATTTTCGGGGCAAAATTGTTTTTCGAGCAGTCATTCTCTCTCCAGGTCATGATCTAATCAAACATCAGGTGGACATAAAACACAAAGTAAGAGAGGTTTGAAAAAATGAGAAGAGAGAGAGAGATTAAACAAGCAAGGACAAATTATGGTCTAAACTGCTCTCAGGAAATTGCTCAGATCACTGGACGGCTTCTAAATACAGCCGCAGATAGCTGTCGTACAGGCTCGTTGTTGGCGCACATATGGTGCTGCACTCCGGTATTCCAGTCCACTAAACAAATTGTTTAGCTGCCAGCTGAAGCCCCGTTCACACTGACAGCAATTTAAGCAATGGAGGTTCATGTACTGTTGGTTGTGAAGGCGCTCCTGCTGCGGCATGCCCTGATGCTATTTGCAGGCTTTTAAAGCCTTTGAAACATTACCACAAATGAGATCAAAATAAATCTTGCAGCTAAAATTAACATTATGCAGTGTAATACCTTTCAGAAGTTTGGGGTCAGTAAGATTTAATAATGTTTATGAAAAAAAATTGCTTATGGTCAACAAGGCTGTGTTTATTTGACTATAAAATACAGTAAACAGTAATATTTTTGTAAGTTGTTAGAACTGAAATTACTGCTTTCTATTTAGGTAATTATAAAATACTAATATATATATATATATATATATATATATATATATATATATATATATATATATATACTGTATATAGTATTATAATATTATAGTACATTATGTGATACAAGGAGAAATTTTCTCCAGTCTTCAGTGTCGCATGATAAATCATAATCATAAATCATTATGATATGCTGTTTTATTATTGTTAATGTTGAAAGCTTAACATGTTTGTTGACGAATACATGACAAATTTATTTCAAATATAATTTCTTTAAAATATTAAAGCACTTACTGTCGATTTATTGCATTCTTTCTGAATAATAGTTTTTTCTTCAATAAATAAATAAATAAATAAATCTGATCACCCGAAATATTGATTTTAGCGGGAGTGTATTATATGCGACAATATTTTTTTTCCGGTTACTTTGTTGCTGCAAGTTGCTGTCAGTGTAAATAACCTAATAAGTAGTAATTCAAACAAAAATATGTTTTGTCATCATTTACTCACCCTTATGTTGTGAATAATTGTTTGTACGAAACACAAAGGGATACATTTAACATAATCAAGGGCAGCTGTGAACATTATTCACTTTGGAATGACATAACAGTTAGCAAATGATGACAGAACCTCCGTTTTTTTAATGAACTGTCCTCTTAAATAAAAGTGCATTAACCCAAACATGGTTTTTAGCTTGCTTAGTAAACACACCCCGAAACAAAAGTTAATAGCTCTCAAGTAAATGACAGACATGCATAGGAAGTGGATAAAATAAACTACGGCATTCATTCTCACCACACGCGAGAGAGTGTGTGGCTCATTTCTGACAAGAAGCAGAAACACACGCTCACTTCTGGCATGCTCACGGTCGCCTCTCTGACAACTCCGAAACAACAGGAGATTAATAAGATACACGTTCCCAAACGAGCTCAAGTATCACAACCAAAGACCCTAAAGCCTTTTTGCTCACAGGATGCCGGTCTGTTTGTTAACATCTGCCAATTTCTGGACAGCTTGAAATGAATACAGATCCAGAGAACAGGAAACACTCAGTTGCCAGGAGACGTCACCAGAATGTTTTAGCAAATCCTGGAGAGGTGGTACGAGGCCTGAGAGACAGGAACCTGTTGACAGGAAGCCCACACAACACAATGCAGAAATATCTGGAAGGTCTACTGTGCAGATGTCATATTTTCTTTCTCGCATTAGCGGCTAGTTTTAAAATACACACAGCATGATGATCGAAATTAAAATGTGCTTATGGGCTCATTCTGCCATTTTAAATAACCATAATTTAACTAATCACACTAATCACAAGCAGGTGAAATGTTGAGCATTAAATTAGAAGAACAACGAGATGTTGCAGTGCAAGAAGAGGCATCAATATATTTAGTCTCTCTTTTCCTAGAAGACTTTATATTTTAAATGTCTATAAACTCTTAAAAATAAATGTGCTTCACTATGTCATAGAAGAACCTTTTTGTCTAAAGGGTTCCTTAAAGAATCTTTAACATCTGGCAGAAACATAAAGGTTCTTCAGATTATAAAAATGCAAGAAAGAGACGGTTCTTTTGACTAAATGGTTCTTTGTGGAACCAAAAATGGTTCTTCTAATGGTTCTCTAGCCTTTTAAAGCACCTTTATCTTTAGTGTACCTTAGAACACTACCTAGACACTAGCTAAAATTAGTGCTCATCCAGGTAACAAAAATATGTTCTATGAACATTTTGCTAATATTCCATTAAGCACTGTTTCTGAACATTATTCTCTGAATGTTCCAGTTTTTCCTGATTATGCAAGAGTTAAAAGACAATTCTATTTTATAATTTTGCAAATGCTACTTTTGAATTGTCTCTTTATAAACTAAGTAGTAACATTAAAAAAATCAAGACTAAGAACATTTTTTGACATTGGACATTCTATTAACATCACTGGAAAAATGTTTGCTCCAAATTTTCTTTCTTTTTCTTTTTACCGCTTTACACAACAAAAACAAATGCAAATGCCGCACATTTTGAGTGGAATTGGAACTTTATGTCAGAGAATGATGGAAAATGTTTTTGTCTCACAAGCCTGTGTTTCATACATTGTCTTTTACACTTCAACAGCTAATGACACAACCCAGCAGGAAACTGTTGGATGGCTACTTGACACCCGGTGTACTATGCTTTATTCTGTTCTATTGTGTTTTCACAGAAAGCGGGCCAACACAATGCTGCCTCTCACATGAACATCCAGCTCTTCACGCTTTTACAGACAGCGTTGCTCTAAGGTCAGTACGAGCAAGCTTTCGGCGTCTCTGAAGTGGTTTCTCTGTAGCTGAAACCAAGAATAGTGATTGAAAAGAAAATCTTTTCAGTTGTTTTCATGTAAATAAGGTGACTTTGACATTGTCGGTAAAAGGTACGGAAAGTGCTTTTTTTTGCAGTAATAGTATACAAGAACCTAAACAAGAACCTTTCAGAAATAATCTTTCTGCACTATAAAGAATATTTTGTTCATCGTAAAGATTTCATTGTTTTTTTTAAGGTTTCTGCCAATAGAGAATGAGATGAACAAGGTTGTTTCTTAATGACTTTTAGTAAGAAGCCACATAACGCGTGTGAATACTTTTGATGAACTTTGTTGGGACAGTTTAATGGGGGCCTCTAGTGGATACATTACTCACATCTTCTATATTTCCAAAGATTTGTCTAAAGATCCTTCGTTTTAACGCCATCTAGAATTGAACTCAATATCATTTAGAACGATTTAATCAATCAGACCACCATACATTATTCATTACTGACAGCTTGCTGAACACCCAGCGCTTAAAGCACTGCTGATATAATTAGTTGGATTGATTATCTTCTGCATTATAAGGTGTCTCAAGCTGTCACCTCACATTCTATTTAAGTTCACACTATAAGACTAATTATGACTGAATATACCTTTCGCACTACAAAACATCCACTTACAAAATTGGAGGTGCAATCTTATTTACAAATAAATCTAAATACATGTTTGTATCACGGAATTTTAAAACACATTTTCATAACAGAAATGAAGCATATTTTAACTTTTTTTCTTTTAGCATTGTTTTCATAACAATTAAACAATTTGCCAACAAATTGTCATTACTGTAATACACCTGAATAGTTTTATAACTTTTGAGTTATTTTTTTATTTATTAGGTACAATCAAGTTGGGTTAAAAACAATCAACAATTTTTGGAGCATGCTTACTTGCTTACAGTAATGTACTGTATATATTTATGTCACAATATATTTTATTCATTCATTCATTTATTTATTAATTCATTCTGAGATTAAGGGAGAAACTGCCATAAAGCAATACGCTATTAAAATCCCATTATTTTTAATGCCGATTCTTGATAAATAAATAATATATAATAAAAATATATACGGTACATTACTGTAAGCAAATAAGGTGAATGGTTAATAAATAAATGGTAATTAAATTAAACATCAATGTAATGCAATACATATATATGCTGGTCAAATGCATTTTAACCAACATAAATTTCATAAAATAGCATAAAACAATATATAGTTTTTTATTTTTCACCAACAGATTTTTTGTATTATTGTCCTCAATTCTCATTATCAAACTTTACTGTAATCCAATATTTATATTTACATATATAATTTTAATATGAATCTACCAATATTTATTCAATAACAAATCCAATAGCCTTAAGAAAGGCTTTGTTGTTGTACTTCTTTGTGGAATTTTGGATAAAATGTCACCTGGACTTGTACCTGACAGATTTTGAGATGTTCACCCAATTACAGTAACCACTGTTTTCCACATAAACCTCTCCCACCTTCGGGACATGACTGATTTTGACACATGAATTACCGATCGACTCTTGTTTTCCTGCAGCGAATACTGATGCAGAGATGTTTTTGTTGAAGTGCACATGCTGAGGTCCGCCTAACTGATAGTGGAGAGCTGTGCTTTGAAGGAAGGCCATTGTTGAATAGCACCTCTCAGCGTGCATTACATAAATGTGGGGCTGTTACTGAGGGCAGGCGGGTGTTTAGCATCAGAGGCAGTAATGTGGAGGTGTGTGAGGCCACTTCACCTGAACTAGACTGCTCTGATTGGCCTTCGCAGCGAAGAGCTTGACAGAGGTTTCCACACAGAGGAGGGCCAGTGATGGCATCAGGGCTCTTCAGAGTCAGTAATGCTTTGTGTGTGTGTGTGAGAGAAAATGCTTTGGCACTTGTTTCACTGATGCACTACACCTTTACTTTGTACTTTGAATGCTTTGCCAAATAATATTAATGAATGATTATGGGGTTATTATTCATTTAATATGTGTCTAGGATTTTTGTTCAACTTTAAAGGACGACTATAATTAATAAATAAATGAAAACATTTGCTGTTATCATGACACTCATGATATTCTCCAGTTATTGAACTGGATTTAATCAACATTGAACTGGTATATGAGCTGAATAATGACACTATTGTCTTTTGTTGAGCTGCTCATAGCTAAAATGAAATCATTTTATAACTGATTAATTTTACAGCATTAACGTTGTTATTTTTCTGATTATTAGCGTGAAGCTACTTTGAAACAATATATATTATATAAAGTACTTAAAGTGTTATTTACTTATAAGTGCTTATAATATTTGGGGCGTGAATTCATAAGGAACAAAAACTCTGTAATAAAGAAAATGTATTCAATAAAAAACTAGAACTATTTAAAAACTTCTAACTGGCAATCAATCAGAAAAGAAAGCAAACCTAAATTTATTAGGGATCACAGCACAATGACTTTATGCCATTATATTGTCATGATAAATACAAGTTATAATATAATATTGTCGAGAAAGTCTTTGAAATGCATGCTAATTTTTTCTCAAACATTGGAAGCCACAAAATTCAGAAATAGTTCAATTTAACTGAAAATTGGTATATGCTATGTATGTTGTGTTACAATATTGTGCGGTAATTCTATCACTATTTATACAAAACTCAAGTCAAGTCTCCATCTCTACACAATATTGAAATAGATATATATTTAAGCGTTAGAGTGTTCTAAACAAAAAATGGTTTTCCCAGTGAAGCCATAAAAGAACCATTTGGTTTCTATTTCAATGAACAATTAAATAATCTAAAAAATAGATATATTTTTCCCCACTATAGAGAACCTTCTATGCAATGGAAAAGATCCATGGATGTTATTAAAGATTCCAATAAAGAATCTTTATTTGTAAGAGTGCACCAACGTTCTATGAAAGCTTACAGTTTACAAAAGCACACCCAAAGCTAACATTATCCACCAAACAGTTTTAATAAAGTCTGTATGTTAAACGCTTCTGGCTGAATCAATAGCACAAGTTCAATACGTAATGTAAGGGCTTTAGAACAAACCCTGAGCAGAATGTTTGAGGAATATCAATACAGAGCTGCCATGCAAGCGTTGCGATAATCTCTTCAGCGTCCCATTCCAGAGCTGCCCCACTTCTGTAATCCGTACATCATAAGACAGAATCAGAATCAGACAGCGAGCGCAGTTTGTATTGTGTGGGCTGTCACACATAGAAATGGAAGAACACCAATGTCTCGTTCCTGGTTGATGTTTTGTCTGGATCGAGATGGCAATGTCTCGTTCCTGGTTGATGTTTTGTCTGGATCGAGATGCTTAGCCGTGTAACAAAGCCTAATTACACAGACGGTCTCCTTGGGAGCACCATGTTCTTTGGCCCAGGTGAAAGAGCTGGGTTGTAATGTCAATATCTCCTCAGCTCCTTGATCTGCCCATTTAATCATGATTTTAGCAGCAACCTTCACTTTAGCACGCCAGATCTTTACCCATTACGCAACCCCCACACTATGGAGGTGGCAATGAAACCATTAGTGACCCAGCTGGAGTGATAAGATTGCGGTTAGATTCATCTAGCTGCATTACTTGTCATGCATGAAATGTTCATTTGGTCCAATGAATTGCTGTGACACAGACAGAGACCAACTTTGAACTTACCTTTGAGATGTGCTTTTGTACTTCTGCCTGTAACACAAAAAAATGGAAGCACATTAGCTTGCAGCCATAATGAGCGCATGCCACGGAAGAAAGTAGGTTTACGTATGTAAGGGACAGGACTGACAAGAACAGCATGCTCTGTTTCCAGTGTGAACAAACCCAGGATCTCAAGGAATTCTCACGTTCCCGCTGCAGTGAATTAGTCATCGTGATGAAGCTGCCGTTATCGGATGCGATTTAGACTGAAAATGCAGAGCTCTCGCTGAGGATAGAAACGTATGCACTGGAACGTACTGCAAATCATTAGTGCATATAGTTCATTAATAAATCGCCTATTTTGTTTATTCCAACTAGGAGTTTCTTGGAAACAACCGTGGCCTGGATGCTGAGCTGGAGAGGCGTTTCAACACATCCTAAAACGATATTGTCCACCTCAGATGGGATGAACGGAAAGAGTGCAATCGGTCTATAGAGATAGATGGAGCTCACCAAAGAGGCTTGGATGAGCTTTGCAGGGAGGTGATGGAGTTAGACTGGTTTAAATCTACGGATCAGCCATTCAGTGACTTCCACAAATTTCTTTCTGCTGTAGGTCATAACGTCTGATTAAATTGCCCTCTGCTTCAGCTCCAATGCATTTAACATCAGACTGAAGGTTATGTTTCAGCAGCGACTAGAGCAACAGAAGGTCATTTTTACGCTGGGAAATGAATTTATTGCCGTAACAAAAATACATTAATATTGTACATCTTTCATACTGATTTAAGAGAATATTATTTTGGTGCTGTTTTGAATATGAAGCAGGTGAATTCTTGTGAACTGAAACCTGGAGAAAAAACTCATTTCAAATAAATATATAATTTTAATTTAAATAAATATATTACACATAAAAATTAAGTTATTTAAGGTCGATGTCAAAGCAACGTATAAAATTACATTAAAATAAATGTAAAATAAAATATAAAACTGTGTATATATATTTACAAAAATAATAATACAAGTAAAAAAACCTTTCAAATTAAAATAACATTGGAAAATATTAACATAAAATCTAATTTAAAGTATTTAAAAATCTATAACAGTATATCAATGATATTAAAATAACACTTTGCCAAATGATTCATTGTTGAAAAATAAGTTGAAATGGTTAGTTAATATTAAATAAATGTTCATTTAAATTGCACATCAACTAACAAAACTAAATATTTTCTAGTTTTATGCAAGGGCATTTATTTCTGTTTATAGTGTGATAAATGATCTATAATTATTATTTATTGTGGCTGAACATTAACCCAGACTGTAGTAACTACAGAGTTTTCTGATGAAATGCAATGTTCGACATCTGCATTAAAAAATGTAATCAACGAATCACGTTTGGACTGTTAAAGTTTCTCCACAAAATGACCCAATCCAAACACCGCTGAACCTCATCGCCACAAGACTCATAAGAATTAATTAAGCAAACTGTCAGCAGAAGCAAGTATGCGAACAACAACATTGCTTGATTAAGCTTGACAGTCTCATTAGTATAACATTCACACACTTGCTGCCCCAAGAGTCAAAATTCACCCACTCCCAGCATCACACGGCGTACAGTGAACACAACAACCGCACCGCTCTGCCGTGCAGGAGTCAAACCGAGTGCTGACGAAAGAGTAAGAAACAAGAAGCACTTACATTCCTTTCAGCCTAATCCACATCTTCTCCGTCTGGTCGCACTTGGAGTACTTCAAGGAGTTCTCCAGCCCGTCCGTGTCGTTGGCCAGAGCATCCATGGTGTGCACGAACGCGCGAGTGTTTGGAGTGATCTAAGATGCAGAGGGATACGCAGGTATGCGATTCAACACGTGTAGCACAGAGATCCGGGTCTTCAAAGCATCTCCGGCAGTTTGAGCGACAAACGTCTCCCAGAGGGTCCTGCTCGCAGCTCCAGAGCGCATCAGCCCGCTGGAGTGAGTGTCAGCGCGCAGACCTGTCTCTCCGCTACGCACTGAGGGAACGCTGTCACACACACACACACACAAAAACGCGCACACACACACACACGCGCGCGCGCGTCACACTAATGTTTCTCTCTCTCTCTTGCTTCCTCTTGCTCTCCCACTGACCGGAAAAGCGGCGCTATGCCTAAACATTTCACCCTCTGGCTTCTTACCCTGTTGTTCTCAGTATTTTAGCCTGCGCTTCATTCTTTAGGCATCCATTTATACAAACACGCACACACCTCAAGTACCGCAGCGGGCACCTGTGTCGAAGGAATCCGTTGGCTGGAAACGGGAACGGCGCGCAGGCAGAGAGCAGCGCTTTCCCCCTCCTCTTCCGCACCAGGGAGAAGAAGAGAGGACCGTCTCCTCACATCCTCTACAGCATCATCATCACCATCATCATCCGGCCGAGATTCACCTGCCTTCCCCCGACAGAAGAAGCCATCGCGGAGCCCTGGTGTTTTAGCTCGCCTTGCCTACCGTTGGCCAGCTGAGCGATAAGCTCCCCCGGCGGCATCTCCTGGTCCCGAGTTGGCGTTTTAATGAAATTAACCTGCGCGCTATCGTCCTGCGCTTGTCTCGCGCCCGGCAGCCTAGTTTCAGCGCGCTCTAATCCCTCATTCCAGCGCAGCTGCAAGAAGCAGCGTGCTGATAAAAATTTCATGATTGTTTGTGAAGTACAAAAGGGCTGATTAGGCAGGCACACACTCAGAGAGACTGAAGCGTTTCGGAGGTGAATAAAATCAAAAGCACCTTCCCTAATATAGCAGCACCCCTATATCTCGCTTTTTTTTGTAAATAAGAAAGATATTTTTTGGTGCTGTTGCAGCCAGGCACAGCTGATTTTCATTCATTAGGGGGAAGGGCACATCATCTCCTGCCTACTGAGCATCCACGGCATGAATAGACTGAATCCTAATGATCCCTTCTTCGGGGTTACCGGTCTATTGGATTACACTCTACAATGTAAAACAGCTTAATCATTCCAGCATTAGCATATGAACAAAAATACATTTTTCCCATTAGTTCATTTCATCACATATTGCCTGTGGAATGAGAACATTCTGATTCCTTTTTTATTTCGCATAAAGGTGGTTCAGTCAGTTGTCATGCCATAACAAGATTAAATTGCATTAGTTGGAAAAATAGCCTCTTGTCTCGGTTTTTATTTGCCGTTTAATGAGATAGCGTGTTTGTTGACTTGCTGGAAGGTTGATTTAGCCGTTTGTTTCATATAAAGCGGTTCTGATAAATGGAAACGCATAAAATGGGGCACTGTGTGTGTGTGTAAATAAAACATTATTCATATTCACTTTCGGCACTAAAATGGTGATTGATGAAAGGCGTTGCCATGGCAACACACACTGCCATACAAACGGCTTCGGAGGGAATGATTACGGCTGTGAAAGAATGACTTGAAGGTCTCACGGAGAGACAGACGCACAGACAGATAAACCGAGGCAGAAAAGAGCAGCAACAAAGCCCCCAAATAACAACGATGCTGGGTTATCTATAGAGGCCCACTTATCCTGTATGATGACGGTGATTATCGACTCAAAAGAGCAAGCAGGACAAGAGTAAGACGGCGCAGTTTGATTCAGCACATCAGGGAAGCTTTTGTGCTCGTCGGCTAGCGAACGTTCAGGAAAGATTGTTCAGGCATGTGCGGTGTGATCACCTAAGAGCTTGTGGTTGTGACAAACACTTGCAAGACTTTCTGCAAGACATGTCGTACCACTGTGATTTGTGAAGTCAGAGGAGCGTCGACGGTTAGACGATGCACAGAACTCCATTAACCAAACACAATGGCTCTGCTCCAATACCTAGCTGCTTCGCCGTCTGCTGCCTTTTAAGGCAGCGTTCTAAGTGACACTAAACCTCATTAGTGATTGATTTGGAACACTCTGCATAGGTAGCAAATTATATGTTATATCAATATTGCTTCTTATGCATAACACATGGGAGACAAGTCTGTTGATTTGAAGAGTTACTGTTTTGCAATGAAATATTGCAATGAAGTCACACAAATATTAGGTCTTTTTTGTATTGAATGAACTATACATTATTTTACTCATTTTGGTCATAATAATTTTGTCAAAATGTCGTTAATCAACATATCTTATGTCTATTTTGTATTTTATAAATGTATTTATTACTATATATGTATTTATTACACTGCCAAATGATTAATTGCAAAGGTATTTGGGCCAATATATTTTAAAAAATTTGCATACATTTATTATATATATATATATATATATATATATATATATATATATATATATATATATATATATATATATATATTATATTACATCTTAATATATTTAATATTATTTAATATATGCATGCATGTGTTTGTATTTATATTTACATGATAAATACACACAGTATACACTTTTAATTTGGATGTGATTATCTGCTATTATTCGTTATACAGCCGAGCAGGTAGCAGAGTGTTGCAGGTTTTTCTTTCCTTCAAAGTTTACAAAGTTTACAAAGTTTACGCTGCCTCATAATTTGGCCAACAAAAGGCATTTAAGAGGGAACACGCTCTTGCTGACTGGTCAGAAACATAGCCACTGTTTTTATAAACTGCGTTTCAGAGATCATCACTCTTTCATTCATGGCTTTATTCTGTGGCAGAAGCACACATCTGATACGGGGGTGGATGAGGGTCACGTGTTCGTACATGTAAACAGCCATCACTCAAGTGTGTTAATAGCTGCCGCATTATCTGAAACGCTAAACCTTCACTTTTAAGCTCCAGCTTCCAAAATAATGCAGTCAATCTCACAAAACTGTGCAGCTCAATTTCATCTCAAAATCAAAAAATAAAGTATAATATGGGAAGAGGAAATACCGCGTGTTATCTTAAAATCGTAAAGCGTTCAAGTTCACATTTCAGTAATAATTTGAGGGCAAAATGGGCTTAATTTGTCATTAAAATAATGAGATAAGGAAGAAAGCTTATCAGTGAGATATAATATAATAATTAATAATATAATGATGTAATAATATAATTAATGTAATATAATAATTTTAAATATGATCTGAATATTAATCAAACTGCAATATTAACCATAACATGAATATAATGAGAACATATTTGTATTCTTGCATCCTTTATTAATTGCGTAATTGCAATTATATTTAGTAAACAATACTTGCAACAGTCTTTATTATTACTTTTATTTTCTTCTATAAATTCTGGGGTAAAATAAGGCTTGGGGATGGTGTAATTTACCAAGATTCACTCAATGAACCTGATCTGTCATGTACAAACATTTGTTTTTAATCTTGACAGCTCTCTGTTCATGGATGGACGCGCAGCTTTGACGTCAGAGAGCAATCATCATCAAGCAGGCAGGTTATTGTTATAATGGGAGAGTGGGTGTTTCCTTTTGGTTGGGCCTCTTAATTAAATGGAGTTTTAAAAGCCAAAAGCTTAGACAATGTTTATCTCCACACCCAGACAGCATGACATATGCTGTATAATACATTTGACACTTTAATACATGGGCGGCTAATGTTTAATTCAAATAACTTGTCACGTTCCCGGACTTTGTTATTGTTTTCGTCTCGTGCCATGTGTTCCCTGTGGCCTGCCTTTCCTCCATGTTAATTGTATGATTGTCTGCAGCCGTGTCTCGTCAGTGTTGTCAATTACCTCGTGTATTTAAGTCCTGTGTTTTGAGTTCTGTTTGCCCGAGCGCCGAGGTCCTTACCTGATGTCTTTACGTGTGTTTATCCTGCCTGCCTGTTCTACCTGCCTGCCTGCCTGCCTGCCTGCCTTTATATCTTTATTTTGTCATTCTTGAGATTAAATCCATTTAAGTTTATTTTGAGCCTCGTCTCCTCAGTCTCTCGAAAAGCGCAACCGTGACAGAACGCTCGGACCTCAAAAAAGTAAATAGCGGTGTATTTTCCCCCTTATTTTTGTTTTTTGTTTGTCATGTTTGCCCAGTTCAAAGACCCAAACTTCTCATCCGCCTGCTGGAGCAGGGGGATTGCTCTCTCGAGGACTACACCGAACTGTTCTCGAACTGGCCAACGACTCCGCTACCCGGACTGCTCTCTGCTCGAACTCTATTTCCGTGGACTTAACACCTCCAGCCAAGCGCAGCTGTCCGGGAGCGGTCCTCGAGAGAGCCTCGCCGCATCACGCCGAGTGGGTGCTGGTGTCCTGCAAATCAACCATGATGGTTGCGCCTGAGGACAACGACACCAGCCCCACTCCAGATCCAGAGCCTAGCTCAGCCCTTCACCGCATGGTCGAGCCCCAGCCTGAGCCCACCGCTGACACGGGGCGGAGTCAGCGCGACCACGGACCCATCGCCAGAGAGAGCGACAGAGCCGTGGAGCGTAACAGGACCCGAGCCGATATCGCCAGACCAGGTGCGCGAGCCAGCAACGGAGCTCCTCGGCGGTGGAGACAGCCGACTGCGAGGAGAGCGCGGAGTGGAGCTCCGCCCACTACACATCGGCTGAGGATGAGCTGATCATCCACCTGGGGCTGCTGGATCTGCAAAGGAGCTGGATGATGTAGACTTGGACTTGGACTTAGACTGGACACCTCCCTGTATCCTGAGTTCCTGTTCCCGCTCAGCTACCCAGTAAGCCCGCTGGTTCCGCCCAGCCGCCCCGTTAGCCCGCTGGTTCCGCCCAGCCGCCCCGTTAGCTCGCTGGTTCCGCCCAGCCGTCCCGTTAGCTCGCTGGTTCCGCCCAGCCGTCCCGTTAGCTCGCTGGTTCCGCCCAGCCGTCCCGTTAGCTCGCTGGTTCCGCCCAGCCGCCCCGTTAGCCCGCTGGTTCCGCCCAGCCGTCCCGTTAGCCCGCTGGTTCCGCCCAGCCGCCCCGTTAGCCCGCTGGTTCCGCCCAGCCGTCCCGTTAGCCCGCTGGTTCCGCCCAGCCGCCCGTTCCTGTGCCCGCGCCACGGCGCTCCTCCAGTGCCCGCGCCACGCGGCGCTCCCTCCAGTGCCCGCGCCACGCGGCGCCTCCTCCAGTGCCCGCGCCACGCGGCGCCTCCTCCAGTGCCCGCGCCACGCGGCGCTCCCTCCAGTGCCCGCGCACACGGCGCTCCTCCTGTGCCCGCGCCCGTGCGCTCCGTCCCGTTCCTGTGCCCGCGCCCGCGCGCTCCGCCCCGTTCCTGTGCCCGCGCCCTGTGCGCTTCCTCCAGTGCCGCCTCAAGTTTCCCACCCTCCCACCCTTGCCACACCACGTCGATGGATCCCAGCAGCCCCTGCGCTCATCCTCAGCTCACCATCCGAGCTCGCCACGGGTCTGCCGGTCTCCATCGCCGCCGAGGGTGAAGGATCCCTCGCCTCGCCGTCCTGCCTCCGAGACCCAGACTCCTCCTCGGCCCGTGACCCGTCGGCTCCCCTGGGCTCCTAGCTCCCTCCTCTACACCGTGGTCCGTCAGTCCACCAGCTCCACCAGGCTCCATCGTCCCTCCGGCTCCGCCTTGGTCTGTCGTCGACCATCCGTCGCCTCGGGATTCTCTCTCCTCCGGCCGCTCGTCCCTCCATCCCACCGGCTCTGTCAGGCTCCTCCTTCCTCCGGCTTCACCTCAGTCCTCAGTCGCTCTGGCTCCGCGCGCCCTTCCCGTCCCCGTCTCCGTGTCAGTCGCCGAAGCCTGCGGCGCGCCGCCTTGGACCTCCAGCGCCTCGGCGTCACCCTGGCTCTTCGGCTCTCCGTCTCTGCCTCAGTCTCCTCCACCACCTGCTCCGCCGCCGCCGGTCGGCCCCATGGAGTCGATGGCTGCTCCTCCTCCATGGCTCCTCCTCCGTCGTCGGCTCCACCTTGGACCACCATAGCTGGGCTCTGGATCTCCCTCCTGCTCCGGACTCCTCCTGTCTCCTTCCTGGCTCCTCCCTCCGTCGGCCCCACCGTGGACCACCATAGCTGGGCTCTGGATCTCCTCCTGCTCCGGACTCCTCCTGTCTCCTCCTGGCTCCTCCCTCCATCTACACCTCCTTGGACCCTTCTGCCTTCTGCCTGCCCCATCCTGGCTATCCGTCCTCCACCAGAACCTCCTCCCAAGACCCGGTATCCCCAAATCCTAGTCATCTTGGTTTTTGTTTGTTTTTGTTTGTTACCCTTTAGGTGCGAGGACGCACCTTCCGGGAGGGGGGGGTAATGTCACGCTCCCGGACTTTGTTATTGTTTTCGCCTCGCGTGCCATGTGTTCCTGTGGCCTGCCTTTCCTCCATGTTAATTGTATGATTGTCTGCAGCCGTGTCTCGTCAGTGTTGTCAATTACCCCGTGTATTTAAGTCCTGTGTTTTGAGTTCTGTTGGTCCGAGCGTCGAGGTCCTTACCTGATGTCTTTACGTGTGTTTATCCTGCCTGCCTGTTCTACCTGCCTGCCTGCCTGCCTGCCTGCCTTTATATCTTTATTTTGTCATTCTTGAGATTAAATCCATTTAAGTTTATTTTGAGCCTCGTCTCCTCAGTCTCTCGAAAGCGCAACCGTGACATAACTTCTGACAAGCTTGGCTTTTACTTACTTATGACAGCTAAAACTGAAAACGCATTAGATTTCAGTCAGACATGAGAAGTTTTTATACATGTGACAAAGAAAATGTGACATATGAATGCAGTCTTTGAGCGATGTGAACACTGAATGATGCTTTCCTGCACTGAAAATGTTTTTTTTTTTTTTTTTGATCATCATTTTAATTACTGGTTTTATTAAATATGACAGGAAAACAAAGTAAGCTTGTATAAGAATGTGACACATGGCCAGATTCAAATCTATATTCATAAGTGTTATATGTATGTATGTATGTATATATATAGCCTTATAGCCTATATAGCCTAAATAGCCTTTATATAAAGCATACATCTTTTGTTAAATTTTTATTAGATATTTAAATAGGTGTATGTATATATTTTTTCTGTGTAAATAAATAAAACGATTTAAAATTATTTTAAATTGAAATAAATTTGAAATATAAACAAATATTAGTAAGGTGAACATAAAACATTAATAAAAATGTGGCAAATTACTGAAATTAGACAACAGAAATATAAACAAAAATAAATACAATTCTAAAATAAAAGCAATCGTAGCAAGATTATAATCTAAAAATAAAACTCAAAATAAGCGCTAATTTAAAATACTATATAAGACAGTAAAACAAATAAATATAAATATAGCATAATAATAATTATAGTATAAGTTCACTCCAGTAGTGTTCTGTAAACCTAAGCAACAGTAAATGAGGAGGCGGGGCTTAGCAAAGAGACTATGACCTGAAGGCTCAGTTAATAAATATTTAGGTTCATGCCTTATTAATCTTTAAAGCTATTTCCCAGTTATGGTTTATATTACAAAAGGTTTGTCCCCAGCCTTGTAAAGATCAGAGGATAATTATGGATCCATCGTGTGTGGTGTGTGAGTCCTCTTTCCTGGCCTGTAGAACATTACAGAACATTCAGTTTTAATTGCATTTAACAAAAAGGTCATTTCATTTCAATCAATACACAGGCCATTACAGTATAAAAAAACAGAGGGGACCCATAAATGAATATAACTAAAGATGTTAACATCAAAGCGTTTAGACAGGATGCTTCTATATTTAGTTAAACAGCAATAAAAATTAACTAAAATTTACAAACTCTCAGGCCATCCAAGATGTAGTTGAGGTTGTTTTTTTATCAGAACAGATTTGGAGAAATTTGGTATTTCATCACTTCATCATCAATGGATCATCTGCGATGAATGGGTGCCGTCAGAATGAGCGTCCAAACAGCTGATAAAAGCATCTCAGTAATCCACAAGTAATCAAGTAATTTGATGTTGTTTAACTCTAAACCAGTCGATAATCCATAATACTGCTTCCTCCAGTGAAAAGGCCATGTCATCTGAATCAGGAGAGAAATATGCACAGATAAAGCACCATTCACGAGCTAGAACAGTCCAAAACAGTTGTGAACAAATAAGATGGTGTATTTTAATGGCTGAGAACAACAGGTGCTTAACCTTTTCACCGGAGAAAACATTATTATGGATTATGGACAGAAGCAACATTTTATAGTTACCTCAATGACGGATTTGTTTCTTCCGAACACACAGCTTTTCACTTCATAAGATGTTAACTGATGGATTAGGGTGGTGTGAATTACTTTGATGTTTTTATCAGCTGTTTGACTCATTCTGATGGCACCCATTTGCTGATGCTACATTCCTACATTTGTTCAGATGAAGAAACAAGCTCATCTCGGATGGCCTGGAGGTGAGTACAACAGCATTTAAAGCAACCCGAACCTTTTTAATCATTTACTCTCCCCAATGTCATTTTATATCCTGCCTAAAGTCTCTTTGTGTGCTTTATGAACGAAGCGGTATTTTATGAAGGTGAGTAAATGATGACGGAATTGTTTATTTTGATTGAACATCTGAAATTCAGTACTGCTGATGTGATAAATTGCTTTCTCAATTATAAGTCGCTTCAGTCAACTAAATGCCTCATGTAAAGCTAATATAAATGAAATAATGTAAATATAGCATAAAAATGATCAATCTGGGCACTAAAATGATGAAGCAAAGATCAACGAGGCCAGTAATATGCAATAAATCTCGTCCGTAGTGTTCCAGCAGCAAGCTCAGAGGAACTTTATCAGTCTATTCTCAGGAGACTAATAAAGCGATGATACTGATGATACATCTTTATTCCAACCGCCTAATGCAGAGGCCAAAGACTGTCACCATGGATACCTCACATGGAGACGGCAAGAGTGAAAAACAAATACCCTGAATGTCACGAATGTGGGGGCATTCGGCAGAATCTCACGGGAGCAAATGACACGAACCGTACCGTGGCTTACAGACACAGTTTGAAGATTTAGAAAGAGTTAGAGAGAAGTCAATTGAAAACAAATTAACGGCAGCCAATGCATTCACTTGTTCACACACTGAAAGCAGCAAAGGCAGGGGAAAAGGTTATAATGACAGCTTCAAACCTCTAGTTGTTTTTTTCCATATTTCCAGGGTCATGGCTTAAATGATGCACCGATGAACCCTGCGTTATTGATGCTTTTTTGTGTGTCACTCTGCAAATTCAGAGCTTGTCTGTGTCAGATTGAACAGGAGACAAAGAGACTCCACCTCTATCTCATTAGTTATTGATTGAGGCCCTCTTCCAAATGACACATTAAACTTCTGGACTACTGCTGTCGATACTGCACAAAACAAAAAAAAAACAGATACACAATAAAGTCTTGGTAACGATTGCTTCAAATGGCAACTGACCATGACTAACATATATCAGTTATGTTGAACATCCGCTATGTGCATATCTACCAATTGATTATATTTATATATATATATATATATATATATATAAATAACAATATAAATATTGTTTAAAATATATATAACTTAATTATATTAAAATATAATTAAATATCTATAATTATAAAAAAATGTTTATGAAATAGTTTAGAATTAGAGGATATCCATTTCAAAGCTACAAAACTTGGGTATCAAACTAAATTACATTGAAGTCTTAAACTATAAGATTTAGTTATAGATCATAAATAATAAGTTATAAATAAGAACTAAATATTAAAAAAAAAAAAATATATATATATATATATATATATATATATATATATATATATATGCTTCTAATTCTTTTATTTTCATGTCTTATATAATTTATATAAGTTTTAAATTATAACAGCATAACATTTTATTAAAATAGAATAAAATAAACTACAATTTAAATAAAAATAAAAAAATCATATATATATAATTTTTTTGTTTTTAGCTCTCAGTCTAACAGAGAGGCATCTTAAACTAATGATGTCACCCGAGTGGATGATGTCATTCCTGGTAGGCCATGAGGTCATGCATACACCACACTGCACAGGGACCCAATGCAGCACGGGTAATTTAGGATAGTCTTTCACAACCTCTCAATTTGTTCTGTATTAGCTGTAGTGAGTTGTGAGGTTATCCAGTGCACAGGGGAACGGTCAGTTCAGAGGCCACTCAAGCGCAGCTTGGCTAATTTAGCCTGTACTGACTTTAATTAGCATGGTTGTAATGTGATTCTGCCGGTACCACAGCAGTCTGACTTTAGCCAGACCACGAACAAAGCGGAAGAACAACTCTTTACCCATCCTCTCTATTTCACTGCCTCTGCCTGAACACAAAACTTGAATTCTTGCAAAGCCTGGGAGATCAGTAACACTAATGTCTGTAATGATGTGTCATTACTCCGAGCCATTTCCCTAATAGACAATTCAATTATGTGTGTAGGCACATCGAGCAGGTTTCTCTTTCTTGGGCTGCTCAAATCCACTATTATGAAAACAGTTTATGAATGTATCTGTCCATTGCTTCTGGAGTGCTTAACGTCGCCTATTGTGATTTTTAAGCTCTCGCATTTGCAATGGTAATTTCAGTCATTTTAGTGACTCATACAGAGATTTTCTCTATAGGTAGAGGGAAGCATGCAAACAGAGGCGGTTCACACTTGAGCTCTGGCCAGTTTTCATCTCGCTGCATGATTAATGATTTAACCAGATGAGTACCGTTACTTTGACACACAAGCCCTTCTCTAAAACCACGTACCGTGTATACATGAAAAACTATACATGAAAAAGATAAACAAAGACTAAGAAGCCGCTGTAAAGTTGCGTGCAAGTTGTTGTTTTTTTTTATTATGGACATAGTACAGAAGGCGATTTATTGATTGCTGACAATTTTACTATAATTTTACTGACAATAAATATTAAGCATGTCATTTTAATTCCTTCTTAGACTAATTTCATGACCACTCATTTTCTAGAAGTTTATGTATTAAGGTGGATCATTAGAATTGGTGGGAATTATTCATTTCTGTGCATCATTTAAAATAATAAATCACTAATTCATCAACAGAAAAGAAATGATATAATAATATAATAATTGATAACAATTGTGCGTCACTCAATAATGTTCTTAGAAGTCCCTGTGTGTTGTGTTTTTTTATGTATTAACATATTTTGTAAAAACATCTACCTATTTTAATTTGTGCATTATGAATTCAGAATTTGATGTGCTACGATTTTTTCTTTTTGTTGAATACAAATACAAACACTACCATTACAACGTCATCAAACTTTATTGTTATTATTATTATTATTATTATATTTTATTATTATTTTAACTTTTTTCAACAAAAAGTACTGAAGTATAGACATGTATAATGTTACAAAACATTTCAGTTTCATTAATGAGTTCTTTATTTGTTTATAAATGCTTTCTAAATTATTTTTTAAAAAATGTCATTTTCACCAAAAATATTAAGCAGCACAACTATTTTCAACACTGTTTCCCGAGCAGGAAATCAGCATATTACAATTTCTAAAGGATTAAGTTTAGCGTTGCCGTCGTAAGAATAAATTACATTTCAAAATATATTTAAAAAACCGTTTATTTTTAGTTGTAAGAATGTCTTTTTTATAGATTTTTTTTTAAATCTAAAAAAATTTTAGCCTTGAGCATAAGAGACTTCTCTCAAAAACATTTTATAATCTTACAAATCTCAAACTTCTAAACAGTATACTAACACTAAATATCAAGAGATATATTTATATGTAAATATCTAGATTATTTTAGCCACGTATTGCACGAGTCTAGACAGGCCGTATTTTAATTTGTGTCTCCCATATGAACACCACATGCCTAGATCATGGGTGCTAAAGCTTTTTCAGAGATTTATATTTGGCAAATTTCCATTAAAGGTCCATGCAAAAATGTATTGCTTTTCAAAATAGCTTACTTAAAGAATATTTGATGGTTTGATGATGCATTTCTTGAATAATTTCCCCTGCAGGTGGTGGAAATGCTTTTTAAACTCTGTGTCCATTTTCAGAGATTGACAAAACCCTGATGACTGTCAACATTCTGCGCATCAGTCAGGTGTAAAAAGGTCTTCCGAGTTGCTATGGCGACCTGAAATGTTTCACCATGGAGAAACTGTGTCGCTGTACACATCAAACGCCCACAATCCATAAAACCGCAATAAGTCTCAAGATGTAATTACTGTTCTGGGTAATATGACATGCTATAGTCTGCGCAGCACTCGAGATGTGTCGTTTCTGTGCAACTAAGCAACCGAACTGCGAGTAATAACGTGCGTGTAATTATATAAGTTGTGAGAAAATATAACCAAACTTGTGCATAATGCGCCTTGTCCAAATACAACATATGGTGTTCTCACAAAAAGCTTGAAGTTGCATTGGCAAGACAGTTTGAGCATGAGGTATAAGGGAAAACACAAGCCATGTTCGTCTGGTGGCAGTTGGTCACTTCGGGGGACTCTTACCTAACTCTGGGATCTTTGACCATGAGCACGTCCCTTCCAGCCAGTCCTCGGCGCTGGCCCCTCACTGAGCCCCACCTGTGCCTGAGGGTCTGAGAGCTGGCCTGCACCGCAATCATGGAGTGAACAGAGTCGCCTGTGAGAGACACAGTAAGGTCTAGATTATTCTCATAATGTAATACACTGATCATGAAAACACCTTATACTAATAATATCAGTTCTAGGAAAGTCAGAAATACTTTACATATATATATATATATATATATTGTTTTATATATATATGGATATATAAACATTTTTATTTTCATGGTAGTATTATATATATATATATATATATATATATATATATATATATATATATGTGTGTGTGTGTGTGTGTGTAATGTAAATCTCAAAATAAAAGTATAGATTTATATAAAATAATATATATGTATATATATATATATATATATATATATATATATATATATATATATATATATATATATATTATTTTATACACACACACACACATATATATATATATATATATATATATATATATATATATATACATACACAAAATATATATATATTAAAAAAACAACGCTACTGGCATTAACTACTAAAATTTTGGTGTTGTGGTAGTCAGTTCAGTTTTTCTTGAAAGTCTCTTCACCAAATTAGTATATATATATATATATATATATATATATATATATATATATATATATATATATATATATATATATATATATATATATATATATATATATATATATATATATATATATATATATATATATATATATATATATATATATATATATATATATATATATATATATATATATATATATATATATATATATATATATATATATATATATATATATATATATATATATATATATATATATATATATATATATATATATATATATATATATATATATATATATATATATATATATATATATATATATATATATATATATATATATATATATATATATATATATATATATATATATATATATATATATATATATATATATATATATATATATATATATATATATATATATATATATATATATATATATATATATATATATATATATATATATATATATATATATATATATATATATATATATATATATATATATATATATATATATATATATATATTTTCTCGCTCATCATAACTCACACAGCTTGTGTGCAAAGTTAAAATTAAAGGTAATAATTCAAACCATGATCAGTAGATATTTAAAAGCTCTCCGATATGAGACTTCTGCTCGTTTCCTATTTGCCAGAGGAGAAATATGACGATTTGACGTTCTATTAGAATCAGAATGTATTATTGTCATGCTGAAGTTTCTAATTATTACCCTCCATTGGCATTTAGATGTGGACTTCATTAATCTCTCAGAGAATTATTTCAGGCGCTCTCTCAAGGTTTGGTGTGCCTGGAGCTCCAGATAGGAGAAATTAATTCAATTAAACTTTGTTTCAGTTAGCAGTACCTTTCCTTTTCCCCATTTGGTATCTGTACAAAAACAGCTAAGAGACAAATTCAGTGAATAGTTGCACCACTTTTGCAGGTTAATACTAAATATTTAAATACTAAATGCTAAAGCAGTTTAAAGCAATTTATTTCAAACAGTATTAAATTAAATGAAGGAATATAATTCACAGATATATTTTTAGTGGGACCTGTTATTTATTCATATTTTATGTATGCAGCCTGCACTATCATTATTAAACTACTAATGTTTTGCATTATAAAATATTCTTGTTAAAGGTTACTCTTAATCAATTTATATATATATATATATATATATATATATATATATATATATATATATATATATATATATATATATATATATATATATACACACACACTCATATTAGTAATGTATTAATTTAATTTATTTGACTGTACTCTTTCCTTTTAAATTTAAAAATGTCTTTTGAATTTAAAAAAATAAATAAATAAAAAATAAAAAAATATATATATTTTAACCAAAAAAAAACAAACACATGTATGATGTTTCAGTATAGGCTTTTTAGACTTATTTAATTTTTTTTATTCTGACTATTATTTCCAAAGCTGCAGCACCCAGGACGCAGTTGGGGGTTTGGTGCCTCGCTCAAGGGTCTCACCTCAGTTGTAGTATTTAAGGTAGAGAGAGAGTGCTGGTTATTCACTCCCCCCACCTACAACTCAAACCCACAACCTTCAGGTTGCAGTTCAGACTCTCTAAAGCAGCGATGCTGTATAGACAGTGAAGTACGACATACGGCAGCAATCTAAGGCATCCTCTACAAATGTGCAAGACTGGGAATTGGCATGCAAATTGTGTTCGGTACAGGTTTTAAGGGTCCATTTGTACCATTACCCAATTTGCATAATACCTTTTTTGAAGCAGGCGCTAAAACAATGCAGACATTGCTTTCAAATGAATGTCGCTATCAGCAAGCACATTTCATTCTTAGCGAATTCCACCCTAATTGTGCTTGAAGTGTGTTTGTGTGGCAGTGCACCAAAGAGAGAACAAAAAAAAAAGGAAAGTGAAAGAGAGAAGACAGAGACAAGCGTGAGAATGCAGTAGCATGTGTGACTAAATATGGTGAGAGAGAGCAGTTGGGTGGACACGACAATTACGGCCTAATTTATGATTCAGTGTTGGTGAAATTGGGTTTTACTGGTTGCCATAGAGATATATTCTGAAAATTCCCTGCAAAGCTATTCATCCATAATGTCAAATGTTGTTGCCCAGAATTTCTCATCAGTGAAGGCTGATGCACACCACGATCAGAAGTGAACGAGATTTGTGTAAACATGGAGTGTAAGTCATATCGCTTTATGTGTGTGTGTGTGTGTGTGTTTGTGTAGTTTAAGAGATATATGTGCGAGTGGCAGGTGTGAGCGCGATCGCCTCGATTAAAATTTCACTTCTGGTCTGCAGAAACAACTGTGTCCGACTGAGCTTTTGCAGCTGAGGTCAATGGCATGACATCTCACGGACAAACTGTACTGAAGCCTGCAGGTGATAAAGCATACTGCAGTAAACATTTATCATTTATAAAATAGATAGTTTCTGATTGGTTAAGCCACATTAAAAGCCATTGCAGACACATCTGTTCCCACATGTTATATATCAGTGAGCCAAGTTAGTTGTTATGTTGCTTACAGCCTAATGTGTATTAAATTGTGGGAGAATTGTTTTAATTAAAGGGTTACTTTTTTGGAGTATTCTGGTGACTTTTCTGGACCTTGACACTGTAATTTACTTGGCAGTCAAAGGGATAATGACAAGCCACCTGTTTTCATCCAAAACGTCTTAAATTGTGCTTCAAAATCAAACAAAGCCTTCACGGGTTTAGAATGACATACGGGTAAGTGATTAATCAAGTCAAGTCATCTTTATTTATATAGCACTTATATACAGATTGTGTCAAAGCACTTAATAGAATCAAATAGAGTGTCCGAAATGTAAAATGGCAAGATTAAACACTTTTACTTTACTTTAACTTTAAAGACATTGACAAAATGTTCATTTGGAGTTGGAGTAATCATTTATAATGTAACAATTTACAATACGAAACATTGAAAACTTGTATTAAAGGGCACCTGTTAGCCTTTTTATAAAGGGGGGTCCCTAGAATGTGTCTGTAAAGTTTTAGCTTAAAATACATCACTGATAATTATGCAATAAAAAGAAAAACTATTTTGAGTGAAAGCAGAAACACGCTGTTTTTATGAATGTCTCTTTAAATGCAAATGAGCTGCTGCTCCCGCCCCTATTTTTGAATAGGACCGTGTCTTTACAGCTCTTAGCTCATATCGCTGGCAAAAAAAAAAAAAAAAAACATCTATTTAGTTTTGTATGTCTATTGAACTGAAATCATGCATTTTAAACCATGGCTGCATTTTCCAAAAGCACTGTAAGCCCAAAAACATTTAAAAGTGAATTTTGCACTGTTATGTGGCAACAAATGACAATCATCATTTAATGGACAGATGCAGTACATCTAACTATATAGAACACATTTGTAGTTTCAAAGTAACTGTTCTATTCTTCTATTCAGACAATATGTGATTTTGAAAACAGCCCACCATAGATTCAACTAATTTGTTTAAGTATTAATTTGGGAACAAACTAAGCGACAGGCTTTATGAGTAAATTGTTGAATCATTCACTCAACCAATTTACTCAAACACACTGATTCATTCAGGAATGAAAAGTGACTGTGTTGACTCATTCACTCAAAAGATTCATTCAAAAATGCTGGAACAGTAGATACTATTGTGTTTTGTTTGGGAGATACAATTTAAAAATTATTTTATTTTTTCTAAGCAAAAACGGATAAGTAACTATGATCAATGTGTCTCAAATTGAACTTTTATATTAACTTCTCGTGCTACCTGTGTTTGTTTAGTGCTGCATCAGGCATATTTAAATAAAATCATTGCAATATTTTTTTTTTTCTGAGAAAATACACTTTAGTTTTATACAAATTAAGCATGCAATTAACATTGTGCTATTAATGTCAGTGGGAAAAGCTTGCTAAGCTCATTTTTATTCAAAAGTAAGCTAAGGTTTTTTTTTTCCACTTTCTATTCACCTTCTATGCAAATCTGACTGGTGAGTGAAGTAGTGTGCATAAAAATTGCTCTGTTGCCTATATTACTGGCAATTCACACAAGCTCTTTAGTGAATTGCATGCTAAAAAAACAGTGAGAAAAAAACAGAGCGTTCAAAAAAAATTTAGTGATCAGTGGGTGCAACCAATTACTAGCAAATTCCCCTACTGAAAGCTTGTTTTTGTGTATGTGATACAGTAAGGCTGTGAATTCATCCTTTTTCTGACAATAATTCACACTTGTGGGGATAGAAGAGGTGTCTAGGCATTGCAGACCGTTAGCAGGAAATTTGATTTGCTCGTGGCAGTTCAACCGGACCTGTGAGGACATGTTTTATGTTACCATGGAGAAGAAGAGGAACAGACACTCTAGACACTCAGTGAAAATCCTTTCAAGGCTCAAAAAGCGCAATGGTCTTACATTAGCGTAAGAACAACAGTAAATTGCTATGGTTATCCAGTAAAAGCATTTAGAGTGATCATGAAGTGCCTGTACAATAACATGAAGCAAGATGACGTCTGTATCCAGTGGCCGACTTCCAAACAGATAATACACTCATTACAACTTACTCCAGTTCTGTGACTACGGAATGCAACAGATAGAGCTTAGGTTCACAAAAAAACATAAATTCTGTCATCATTTACTCACCCTTATGTCAATCCAAAACTCACCCGGGGGTCACCAGAGGCACTTGGACAATTTTAGAAAAATAAAATAAAATACAAATATCTTGATGTTATTATGCTTCCGTTTTGCATTGTTACATTTTTTTATGAAAACGTTTCTTAGGCTTGTAGCTTACAAAATAAAACACCTGTTTTAAAGAAATCGCTGATAGATTAACATGGCCTATTTGTTGTAATTCTCAAGTCTCGTTTGTGCATATTCAAATGCACAATATTGTCGAGGAAGCATTTTTTGGGGATCTTGACTGCTTTTTTGTGTTGGAAATGACATTAGAGTAAGTAAATGCTGACCGAATTTAAATTTTAAGAGGTGAACTGTTCTTTTAAACATCCTAACACAGGTCAAAATGTGAAGGTTTCAACCCAAGAACTGCTAAATGGACAACGTTGATCGATCTGAAGGTTTAATGTGGATTTAGTTACAACCAATGTGCTCCTGAGCAAAGAACTCTATAGGGCTTTGTGCTTAAAAAGACACTGTATTAAAGTAAATGAAATAGGCTACACATTACAGAAAAAGTGGCTCCTGATCATTCTCAAAAGGAGAACATTCAATAATTCATGGATGGAATGAAAAGATCTCACATATCCTTATGTACTTTTTTATGAAACGTCTCCCATCAGTCGGGCTGTGAGCTCATTTCCTGCAGTTTCCAGCCTGGGTGATTTGAGGTGTGTGAGTCTCTCTGCTACGGCCAGATGGTTACACTTCAGTAGGATTGATGGAAACGTCACGCCTGTTACTCACAGTGTGAGTCTATTCAATACAGATGCTACTAGAGAGATTTCTTAACTAGCATTTGTGGCTAAAGATAATTTATTAAAGTGCCCCTATTATGGATTTTTGAAAATGACCTTTTATGCAGTGTATAACTTAGCTCTAACTGAATGAAAACATCCTGCAAAGTTTTAAATCTAAAAGTGCACCATGTATTGTCTTTTAAAAGAAAGACTTGACTCCGGATCATTGAAACAAGTCCCAAGCTGTTTCATGCTGACGTCAAAATGAAACATTAGCATATTGCCCACCCACTTGTTGATCTTTTCCTGTTGGTCTGAAGAAAAATGCACATTCATTTGCCACTAGTTGCCGTTTTTGGAAAATTAAAAGCTCACAAACACTTCTTTATAAATGAAATCAACCAGTCACTGGAGGGGTTTGGAAAAATGAATTGTTAAACAATTCTTTTGGGAGTCACTGAACAAATGAGGTACAAATAAATGCATATAAGAAAATGAATGTGTTTTGACCTTGCATGCATGTCAACCTATTATTTGGGAGTCCTAAAACCAAAATATGAGCCTTTCATAACTTAAAAAAAAACTTAAGTTGGATGTTTTAGATTGACAGTTTTGAGGTGCTTAACACACACACACACACACACACACATGCTAAAGACTGTAATGACTGTCAAAGATTCCTGCAGGCCATTTGTGCATTTGAGAGTGTGTGTGCAACAGTAAAGTCACATGTGCGTCTAGCTGCTGTGGCATGTGTTAATGACCATCATTAGCACCACATAGTGAAGCTACAGTAGGTAACAGGACAGTCACAACAGGACTGTAAACACAGCAAGATATGACACAGACTCAGACCAAAAATGCTGTGAAACACTGAAAACCTCTAATGACCCCTAATGGATGAAAACCAGGTTCTCTTTGTTAATAGAACAGGACTGGAATATAATTGTCTAAATATACTACACCTTGTCAAATGTCTGATTAATAGCATCCGCTCTGAAATTGAAGTAAAACTACATTTCTGCTGAAGGTATCTATCAAAGATGTAGGTCTTGAATAAAATATGACGCATTAGGGATGTAATACCTCACTTCTGCCAGTGCAAAAATAGAGCTCTAATTGGAAAGCTCATATATTGTCATTATAATCATAGACCTCATTGCTCACTGATGCTGACTCAAAAGTCATGTAATAAACTCTGGCGCGAGACGTCTCTGCATCTGCTTGACCTGATGGCCAATGCACAGCTAAGACTGGTTAGTGGCTGGAGTTTTTTGGTTGCTAAGGTGTTGCTATGCAGCACAGAATGATGGACAGAACGTTAGATAGAACAACAGAATGAATGCTGGAATGACAAAACAACAGATAGATGAACGATCGAGAAAGATACTAGATAGATAGATAGATAGATAGATAGATAGATAGATAGATAGATATTGTTTTTCAAATATATTCAATGTTCAAAATATTCTATATTTAAAATGCGATTCATTCTCTGTCTCTGTTAAGGCTGCTAGTTTAGTGAGGCAAAGAAGACCAAGAATATTTCACTTCCTCAGTAGCAGCTGCTGTGGCCGAGGGTCAGGTTTTGTTTATCTTGATTATGTATAATTTGGGGGTCTGTGTGATGTGCTTATTCTTAAGAACCACAAGTACTGCAAATGTCTCAGCAATGGCTTTGCCTTTATATTTGAGGCAGGCTACCGTCTTGCCTTTTGACTTGTATATATTCCTATCTGCTATACTGTGAAATGCATGATAAATAAATAAAACACGCAAACAAAATGTATTTAAAACAACTAAATAAACATACTCATCTGCATCAATTTAAAGGATAAACTCAATATTTCTGTTTTCTGTCTTTACACTGTCATTGAAGTCTAATTACAAAATTAAGGGCCAAATAAGAACCATATTACAATCATTTGGTATTCATGATGTTGCCAAATTTTATACAGATGGGAAAATCATTATGAATGTTTATATGGTCTACCTGGCGAGAAATATTATTCCATTAACAGAAACCGAAATCTATTTATCATTTACACAGACCGAAAAGCAAAGTATGACAACAATTTCAAATTGTTGCATGTGCCTGGACAAAGAGTGTCTAAATTACATAAAAATTAAGCATTGCATAACCGTTACATAACTTATCTTTTTAAATGCTGGCGTGAGTTATTGTGACAAAAGGCATGAATCATGCTCGCACACCTGTGTTTAAACAGTGAAAGCAGCATGCAAGTGTTGCACTCAAAAGACAATGTTGTTTTTAACCTTGAATAACTGAGATTGACACCTGGCATTTGGAGGCAGATATTAATCAATTCAAAGAGTGTTTCATTATATCTCACCGGTTCATTGAGGAAATAAATCTGGATTTACACACGCTACAATGAGCCCAATTTCCTCTTCCTGGCAGGATAAATCATCCTCATATGGATAGGCAGCCTTTGTGTTGTTGATTGGGCCTCACTTTGCGTTTCTTATCATTTCGGTCTAATTTGTTCTTGGAGGAATGCTCAGACCTTTAACTTAATCCCTTTTTTATTTTTTAAAAAATAATACATTAAAGGTCTTTAATCTTACAGCACGCGACCTTTAAGGGAACCGATATAAAGCAATAGGATAAGCTTAATGAATGTTTTATCAAGGATCATCTCAAGGTGAGTAGATTTTCCTCTCTTGGTTTAATAAGCTCAAATGTCAATGATATATTCGACGCGATCTGCGATTAACAATCACACTCCCATCTTTAGAGCAACGACAGACTATACTCTGAAGAGAGGGGGATGGATCTGACCTGGCCCAAAGCCTAGAGCTGTTCTCATGGCGGCCGCTAAAGTTCTGTGACAAATAAATATAGAGAGGTTTTTTTTCCAGTTTCCAACGCACTTTGGAGGAAATTCAAAAAAAGGGCCCGTTCAAACAGAACATGTTAAGAATGCAGAATATATAAAGATACATTTTAAATATATGGCTCTATATGGCTAATTTAGTATCACTGAAACAGTGTAGATTCAAGATGAACGACTACATTGGATCTGGCGGTACCACACAAAGTCGCACCACGCAAGTAACTCCGGGTAACAGTTTTTATGAAGTGTTCATTATTGCTTTGCCTATCGTTTACAGATCGCTTAGTATGTATTTGTGCATTTTTTATCTAAATCACAGCAGCGTCACTCGGTTGCGAGGTATGGACGCTGTCAAACTTCTGGCCAATCTTAGCAGTGGGTGTTTACAATCCTATTCAAACAGTGTGTTCTGATGAGGGGGGTTAAAAACACGAGAGAAAATAGTGTGTAACTTCTAAACCGTGGTGTTTATGAGGTAGAGATATTGGTGACTTTATAAGGGGACCTCAGGAACAGTGCAAAACGATTGCTGTGAAACACTGAAGACCTCTAAGGATCATCGATGGATGAAAACCAGATAAAATAAGCAGTTCATGACCCATTTAAGTATAATAATCCAGGTGCAAAACTGAAAAAGCCCTGGGATGCATCACAGCAAACAAAGATTAATTTAGTGTAAAAAAAAAAAAAAACAAGAACCATGCACAATGATTTAGACACAATGTCTGTTCTATATTGTATCAGTATGTGTTTGGTTCTCTTGGTACTTTTAGTCCTGATCAAATGTGCATGATAACATTTAGTCCTTTTTAACACCAAAGCTAAACATATAAAAAAGGCATGCGCATCAGAGTTTGGATTGCAGAAAACGATCAAAGATGCTCTCTAGCTCTGCACATGTTCAGGTTTGCTTTTCTCTTCTGTTTCTGGAAGGCAGGGATTTGTGATAGTATAGTAATAAATGCATTAATTAGCGGTGGAACTTCAATTTGAAGAAGTGTTTTTAATACAACAGACACTGAATGAGTGTCATCAAAGTACAAACAGCTAATAAAAACATTACAATAATCCATAAGTAATCATCAACACTCTAGACTGTCTTGTGAAATAATGACATGATTTCAAACATGCCCTCTCCATCCTCATATATATAGACCGACACCAAACTTACACAGAGTTGTTTGAGCCAGTGTTGTTGTGTCTGTTCAAGTTGCATCTAATATATGCAAAGAAAACATGCATGGTCTAGGTCTTTCTTACTGTGTTATTCTGTTTTACAAACTATCATTTACAGCACTTTGAGCTTGCACTGGGTTATTAATGTCACCCTAGATTACAGCTATGTGGAAACGTTCTTCAAACAACACAGAACTCTCCACATGAGCCTTACTGATAATACTTCTAACTCTTTTCAGATGCATGTCATTTCTCAACTGATGGCCTTTTATTTCCTGCACTCTCAGGAATTTTGGGTAAAGGGAGCCCCCTGGTGACTAAAATCTAAATTTGTAACAATAGTAAATACGCCACTGTGGGATTTCCATTTAAATGTAGTTCAAGTGCTATTGTTAAGAAATTATGGGTTTAACACTAATTATATGGTATGGGTAGGTATTTATATGGTAGATTAAACAGACAACAGAAAGAACAGTAAATGCTACATTATAAATGTAACAGTAAATGCTACTAAATTATACATTATTAAGTAATATAGTAGTACATTGAAATGTTTTTTTTTAATTATAAAGAAGTATAAAAATTGTATGTATGACTAAGTGAAAAAAAAAAATAAAATAAAATAAAAAAAAAAAAAAAATATATATATATATATATATATATATATATATATATATATATATATATATATATATATATATATTTTTATATTATATTATAATTTATTAAAGTGTATGTCACAGTGACACTTGTGCATTACTGAGCTGGATATATATTTGTGTGATATCTTATATTTGTGTCATATTTTCTGCGTCCTATTCCAAATAAATCAGTAACTTTAAAGCTTTTATTTTTTATTTTCCTTTTATTTATCGCTGTAAGGCTAAACAACACAGCAGCGCATCACAACAGCACTGTCCATTGTCTAAAAGCACACTTTTTATCATAACAAGAGAGGAGGTTGATGATTGTCAGTAACGTAATTGTCACTTTCCACAACCCAGTTTGTTTGTAGAAATAATGTGCATGTTTATCAGACATGAACATGCAAATTGGTGTAATGAAACTGTCCTGGCCAAACTCAAGGTCATCTAATTATCAGCAACAACAAACAGGAAATACTGAATTTACACTAAATCATCGCTCCTATTCTTCCGTGATGACAGTGCAAGGAACGGTTTCTTCTGCTGCTCCAGCGACGGAACCGATACGTAACAGCAAGCCACGGGTCTCAGATGAACAGAAGATATTTGGAAGCCTTCTTCATTACAAAGGTCCGCTGGTGTGCAGACACATTTGACAAGGCATGGGAGAGTTACCATTGCGGGAACTCAAAGACTTAATTATGCACTTTAAAATATAGATCACTACATCAATTAACACAACCACTGCCGTAACTCAACCTCACTTCTGCCTGCTCAGTTGCGGAGATGATTCTCGTTTTGGCTGGAGGTGCCATATGACCTGCTCTAGATCCTCTCCAGTGAATTTTATCAGTCTAAGCAGCTGATAAAAACATTGCAATAACCCACATGCCATTCACACCACTCCAGTTCATTAATTAACATCTTGTGAAGCAAAAAGGTGCGCTGGTACCGAAACAAATCCATCAAATCATTTTAACGTTAATTGTTTTTGTCCAAAGTTCTATCCAAAACAATGCCTCCTCCAGTGCAAAAGTTCATCTGCCGTTGCCCTGTCGCACCACATCGTCTCTCCTGATTTAGGCAAGACACCTTTCTTACTGGAGCATTATTGTGGATTATAAACTTTAGCCAGAAGCAATGTGCTGAAATTAAAAACATCTTGATGGATTTGTTTCTCAGAACATGCAGCTTTTCGCTTCACAAGATATTAAGATCCACTGTGATCCAAGACAACCACTTGTGGATCGCTGTGATGTTTTTATCAGCTGTTCGGACTCTCGTTATGACTGCTCCCATTCACCGCAGAGGATCTATTGCTGAACAAGTGATGTGATGCCAAATTTCGACAATTTTGACAAAAACAAACTGATCTAGATCTTGGATGGCCAAAGTGTAGTACATTTTCAGCAAATTTTCATATTGGGGCGAACTATTCCTTTAAGAACATGACGTGCAGAATTTAAAGACTTTTTTGTGATCTAACAGTAGATTTGTGTGGAAGTTACTAGGGGTCAAAGGGTGGAAAAACACTGGGAACAACACTTATGCTAATCTAACCACCAACAGCTCTTCAGTGTGATTGTGAAATAAAGAGGCTGAATTCATTCCTCTTAATTGCTCTTCATTTGGCTATAAGACAAAATCTTTAATTGCTTTCCTCGCAGCCATCCAGCACGGTTGGCAACCAAAACAACGGAGAGCAAATTAGCCCCCAATCTGCAGCATCCCAATCGACGACGCAGAGAGGCCTCGTAATGAATTCCACCGGCTTTGTTCTGCCCACTCAACCCCTTTACGTCCAAGAGGCTTGAAATAAAATAGTAAGATTCAAATCATTATAAATGCATTCTCTAAAGAAACAAGACCTTAATACTGTACAGGGGTTGCCATGACAAAGACAGCAGTGAAATACTGGCCGTCATGTCATTCTTGGAAGTGCATTAATACTCATTGCTCGCATTGTGTTTTGCACGTGTAGCCCATGCATAAGGCTACGTATAAAGCCTGTTTAACATGATGTTCTGTAACCCTTTATAAAACAGTCAACCTGTTGAACAAGACCAATACATTTGTCTATATTTTAGAGTTGGATTTTCAATTAAAATTGGATTTGACAAAGAGTCTCTTTAAACACTCCCTCTGTAAAATCAAACATTTAAAATAATCTTTGAACTACTTCTATGGTTTTGATGTGAATTATTTTTAAGGCCAAATTTGATTTGTTATAATTTGCTGACGTTTTAATATATATATATATATATATATATATATATATATATATATATATATATATATATATATATATATATTTTTTTTTTTTTTCATTTAGACCAATTTTTAGACCAATTAGACCAATTTTAACTGACCAACTGTACACTAAGGCAAATTTTAAACCAAACTTATACAGTTTCCCAAAGCAACAGGCTGTTTTGAGGATGCATTACGCCCATAAACGTCCACCAAACCCTAAAAATTGGTTTTTGGACCCAATAGCATAAATACCGAATCTAGCTTTTTCAGAAGAAATCCCTAATGAATCCTGTCCCTCATATCTCACAAAACCAAAATAATCATGTTTATTCAGTGAGTGGTCAGCTTTTACCGTTCTCTAAATTCCACCCAATAAATATCCGAAACAACAGTAGCGCAAGATATTCTTTCGAATCTGATCATTTTGCTCATGTTTTCCACATATTGGTCATGCTTGGATGTGATAACATTGTCAACACTGAATCTAGCTTTTGTGTTTAACCCCCTGATAAATACCTTAATAAAAGTGCTTACCTGATCTTCTTAAAAATCCTATGTTTGTTCTTTAGGTTTCTTAAGCAGCCAAAAATAAGTCTTGAATGCTAAGTTTTAAATGCTGCAATATATTTTTTAATATTGTTTACATCTATAATAACAGAATAATACATGATTAATGTAACCCCTACTAGTGTTTATCTATTACAGCAATGTCCACACTCAAACTTGCAATCTAACTTTTATGCTTGCTTAATGGTTTGAAGACGATACTCTAAAGCATCTGTGTTTAAGAAAAAATTGTCTTAAGTAAAGTTTTAACCTGACCTGACCGACACACACACACACACACACATATATATATATATATATATATATATATATATATATATATATATATATATAAAACACACACACACACACACACACACACACACACATATATATATATATATATATATATATATATATATATATATATATATATATATATATATATATATATTTGATATAGCCTAACTGCACTAACATTAATCCGTAACCAAATATCTGACATCATTTTACCCGCCCTGAAAGTTAATAAACAAAACCATCAGTGAGCGTGCCAAACTTTTCCTCAGCACGAAGTGTTGAAAGCAGCAATGAAACTCTCATCACTTGCCTCCCTCGGTGTTGACAGACGCCCTCTGAACTTCCCGGCTGACCCTCTGAACTGCATTTTTAATGACCCGGGTCTGGCTCTCGGTCAGGTCCCGGTTCGCTCTGCCGTCATCGGACTCTTTAGGCTTCACGGTCACAATGTTTCTCCTGGAGAGCTTGGACGAGAACGTGCCCATGTGGAAAAGCAAATCCCCGAGTTTATCAACAACATGGGAGATGGAGGCGGGGTGACGACGATTGCCCGAGGAGTTCCCCTGTGTTTCCGAGACAAATCATCTTAGTTCACTTATAAACCCTAATGTGGGCAGTCCATTAAAAGGCGCCATCGGCGGACGTGCGCCACCTGGAAAGCGTCCTTTCTATTAAAAACACAGAGGGCGCTGTAACCCTGCCTATTCTGAACAGTGTAGCCATTACATAAAAATACAATATGTTCAGCAGATTTGTTTAGAGCATCATAAAAGTGTTTGTCTCTTTATATTACAAAAAAACATTCCAAACAATGTTAATATCACTACTTTATGAATCAAAATCACCACTTTATGAATCAAAATCACTACTTTATGTATCAAAATCACTACTTTATGTATCAAAATCACTACTTTATGAATCAGAATCACTACTTTATGTATCAAAATCACTACTTTATGAATCAGAATCACTACTTTATGAATAAAAATCACTACTTTATGTATCAAAATCACTACTTTATGAATCAGAATCACTACTTTATGAATCAGAATCACTACTTTATGTATCAAAATCACTACTTTATGAATCAAAATCACTACTTTATGAATCAAAATCACTACTTTATGAATAAAAATCACTACTTTATGTATCAAAATCACTACTTTATGAATCAGAATCACTACTTTATGAATCAGAATCACTACTTTATGTATCAAAATCACTACTTTATGTATCAAAATCACTACTTTATGAATAAAAATCACTACTTTATGAATCAGAATCACTACTTTATGTTGTCACTCAGTATGGTTTGGAACATAAGGTACATTATCTAATGTTGTGTATGTTTGTAGACTGATCAACTTTAATTTGGTTTAGTTAAAAGTCAAACACGTAGTTTCTACAAAAGCATACGCACGTGAAAAAAGTGTTTTTGTATACATGTACATTTTATTCAATACAATCCATTCCACACATCCATACTTTAAAATCAAGGCTCAGTCTACACCACAAAGTTAATCCCAGAAGTTCTAAAAGTGAAATAAACTTTCATGTCAAACATCCTCACAAATATTGATGATAATTTTCTACCTTCAGAAAAACACATCACAACAGTGGAAAAAAGGAAAAAAACTATATATAAACTATATTACTATGCAATATGGACAAAAACATCCAAATATGTAATTAAAATTACAAAATTACAAAAGGAACTGAACTAAGATTTGATGTACCAGGAATACTTCAACTAGTCCCTCTTTTTGGTTGATATTTAAGTTACTATATTGCACAAATATAGCTTTGCATCCCAAATGTCAAGTGAGGACAAAATGAGTTCATGTTGCTATCAAAGTCACTGACTATAAAGAACCCTATGAGTCTTTATTTAAAAAAAAAGAAATAAAAAAAAAAGAAATGGATCAAATAATTTTATTCAATAATAATGCAAAATGTGAGAGTTGACCACAAGATGTCAGTATCAGGAAAGAAGATTTTAAACACCTGCTGAATGTGAAAATTAACCACATCTTAAAAGTGTATGATACATTAAGCTAATTTATTATGAAATGCAGCTATTAATATTAGTGTATGGATGTGAATGACTTCTGAATGTGAATTCCTGAAATTAGACTGAAGCAGCATAAGGGATGAGATCTGTAATTGAACTGAAGGAATTACAAAAAAAAATGGAATATGTTGAGAACTTATTGTCCTTTCTGTAATTTCAAATTCAAAACTCAACATTCTGTGGAGCCAGTTGAATTCAAATTCTAGCTGAAGGGTTTTCTTTTTGTCATTTTAGCACCTGTGAGACATTTCCGAAGTGTTAAACTAAAGCCATTTATGAAACAATGATGGAAGCACTGGTGGCTTTAAAAGAGCAGTTCACCAAAAAAATTTAAATTCTGTCTTTATTTACTGACCTTCATATCATTAAAAACCCATGTTACTGTTTGTCATTTCTATGTTTGGTACCTTTCTCAAACGGTCTCCATAGTCCTCATTCACTTTCCCTGTAAGAAAAAGCAGCTAGGACAGCTAGGAGCAGCTAGGACATTCTCTGTAAATATCTCCATCTGTTTAATGGAAAACCAGCTTTAAAGGAACACTCCACTTTTTTTGGAAATAGGCTGATTCTCCAATCTGCGGGTCTGGCGATAGCGCTTAGCTTAGCATAAATCACCGAATCCAACCGCTTTTCATTTTCCGCCACTCTCAGTAACCAATACAACCACAGAAGAGTTTAAGTTTTAAATAGGAAAAATTATGAAACTATCTGGGAATTTTTGAATGTGATGCGACTGGTCTAATTGTATTTAATGATCTATGCTAAGCTATGCTAAAAGCGCTACGGCTAGACCTGGAGATCAGCTAAGTGGATTCAAAAATAGTAAAACTCATAGCTTATTAACTCCAGGGGAGGTGGAGAATGACCCCATTTATTTAAAAAAAAGGATTGTTCCTTTAAATGATGACAGAATTTTCCTTTTGGGGTGAACTATTTCTTTGACATTACACTGATGCAGCTGTAGAACAATGTTCAATCATGACCCAAGCCGTTTGCTTGTGTAGCATCCTCTGGTCTGAACTTTTTCAGCTGTTCCATGAAACCTGGATTCGGACACGAGGCGGGTCGAGCTGACTTCACCAGCGCAAACGTGTCTCCAAAAGGCAGATTTTCCTTCAGCATCAGATACCCAATGACGACCGAAACAGAACGCGAAACTCCAGAATTGCAGTGGACAAGTACAATTCCCTTCTGGAGAGAGAAACCAATTGTTCAGTCAAACAGCAAGAAAACAAATTGTTTCCAGAAGCTACCGGAATCCCTCAATGGAGGCATTTAATTTCACATCATTACATACTCCATTATAAACCGTGTAATTAATCCTATGCTAATTGCAAGGAATTACAAAATTGCAAGTTACGGGTGAGAGAACCACTTTTTCCGCCGAGTTGAGAAGAACATTATTTCATTACCTGAGCTGTTGTTTCCCTTTGCATCACAGACGACATAATAAATTAGGCGACGGGAGGCCCTACGCTCGTTTTACAAAGGAATGGAAACTTATTTCCAGCAGCCATTGTAATCATAAACCTTAGTGAATTTGAATCATGAGGCAGTGTCAGGTTAAGGGTGACCGGCGACACTATTTAGTAAAGAGGTTGTATGACAAACAATGGCCCGTTAGTGATATGATCTTTCTACAACTCGCTAAATAATGCATTGCGAAAACTCAGCATCCATTATTCAGCACGCCGCACGGTTACCTAGAATAGCGGAGTTAGCCATTGGATGACCGTGCCGTATCACATAGGCCAGGCGCTAAAGCCCAACACTCAGGTAATTACACTGAGCGAATGAAATATTTCTTTTATAAAGCCGCCAGACCTCCATTCGCTGGTATTACATTACGCAAAATGCAGCATTTCTGCAAAAACATTCTTGGAATCTTAAAAGACGTGATCACGAAACAAAAGGCAAACGTTACCTCAGCTTTAGCCTGGTCTATAAACTGTGCGCACTCCTCGATGTGAGATATGATATCAGTGTCAGGTAGATCCAGTATGCTCAGTGTTTTATAGATGAACAGGTCAGGAAAGGCATTTTCCACGCCGTATGCAACATTTAAAATATGTGTGACCTGAAATCAATGGAAACATATTATAAGTCTTAAAGTTGTTTAATGATAAAATACGTAAAGACGTAATCATAAACTCACATTACCTTGTATTTCCTCAAAGTACCAAAGTCATGAGCGGCGTCTTGTGACCCTTTGAAATAAACATAATTAAAAATTAATTCTTATTAGAGCAGAACAACACAGAACAGAACAGAATATGACTTATTGTCAGAATATATTATTTATTGTCCTATTTTGGAAAATAGACTCTAATAGCATAGCCAGCAATCAGATACTCGGATACAGATGCAGTAGTCATTGAAAATGCCATTAAAGTATGGATGTATATAGAATAATATATAATAGCATATTAAATAATGTTTTTTTACTTTTTTATTTAGACTCAATATTATATATTCATTGTGTTTAATCTATAATTACATATTTATTTGTCTATATATATATATATATATATATATATATATATATATATATATATATATATATACACACACACACACACACACACATATTTATAATACATTTATAAAAACTTTTGTCTATATATATATATATATATATATATATATATATATATATATATAACATTTTTAAATATTTTATAAAGATTAAAATGTCTATTCTACGTGAGCCGAGCAACCTATTTTTCATAACATTTTATTTATGTCACGTTATAATTTCGTTTTTCTTTTTAAGTGCCAAATAAGAATACAAACTACTCACCAAGTAATAGATATGGCTTAATATATCCAACTTGAAGATCCCAGTTATGATCCTGAACATATCCACATGGAGTTTCAGGCTGTACCGTTTCCTCAACCACCTGTACAGTGGAACCTTTCCATGTCTCAATAATCCGCCTGCCGCTCAAACTCGTTACTCTGGTGCATTGTTTCCGCAAATTAGATTTGGAGAAGGATTTTATCTCTTGTGCGAGCGACTGCATCACATTTGCGGTGGAGCTGTCCAAGGCAGAAACGTAAAGGCTCCAAATCTGAGGTCGTGCTGCGAGACGGTTTGTTGCTCCCTCGCTAGTAATGCTCGTCTACATTTCTGTGACCTCGATACTACCTGGAAACCGAGAAGATTCATTAGCGCGCCTCAGCATAATTAGGCTACCTGGGGAAGATCAAAACAATGGTGACACCCAAAGGAGAGTAATGCAACTGCATAAGCGAACCTGTCTCATATCATTTTATTCAGGCGGTAATTTGAATAGTTTGACGTTCGGGCATAGTTAGCACATATGTATTTATTTATTGCGATGTATTTGTAAAAATTGTATTAGGGTGATTTTATGAATAACAACAGTGGGCTGTCTTGTTTGCGGCGAGTGATTTGACAGTCAGCTCTTCAGAAAGCATGTTTGAAAACATCTTTATAACTTAACTTTATTATGCTATATATATAATACAAATGTAAGAGATCGAATAGATAAATAAATTGATCGGCGTTTTCAAAACGCTTCTTCGTGAAGCTTCGAAAGCCTCGTGAATCGTTTGTTTCGAATCACTGGTTCGGATCAAAGCGCTTATCACGATCTTCAAAATATCCAAGTCACGTGATTTCACGCCCAGCGTAAAAACATCGGGTCGGTTTTATTATTTAGTTTCGTTTTAATATCTTTAATGGTGTAATTATTATTTATTAATGATTTAATAATACATTTTTGAGTTATAGTTAAGTGTTTCTAACTGGCCGAAATGTCATGCACATTAAACAAGCCTAAATTATTTCATAATAAATGGTACCGGTTTGTAAATTATATCTAGTAGTCTATACTTTCATATAAACATTGTGATTTGTAAATTTATAAAACGTGCCTCATGCACGTATGGGCTGTTGACGTTACATTTAAACCATTTTAAAGCTTTTCAACCTCTGAATCAATTGAATCAATGGCTTCGCAAATTGATTCCGTTTTTTTAAAACCGAAGCATCGCGTTATTTTCATCACTCATGAGAGCGCTTGCTAATTTTTAGCTATTCAACCGTTTGACATACACATTCTTGATTTAAAAATCTAAGAGACTTTTATTTGAGTAAAAAGTTATATCTGCATTTGTGTGTATGAAAATCGCCAAATAAAATGATTAGCTTCAAAATAACTTAAAAGTCACGAACTGCATCTTTCCATCAGCAGCAAGAAAGGGGGCGGAGGTCCTGCGGAGGGCTCCAGTCACGTGACGCAGTGACGTCGTTGCCGGAAGCAGCCTCGTTCTGGCCGTCAGGGCAACACCTAGAAAAAACACATCCCCGACGACGCGCCTCAAGCCCATAATATGGGCGGATTTTAACACTAAAACCCAACTCGATTTGGCACCTTACCCTTTAACACTACACGAGGAATCCGTTGGGTTGTGATTTAGCTCGTTTTAACGGTCGTTTGAGCCATGTCTCGGGGCGCGCTGCAGCCGAGCCAGCAGAAGCTGGCGGAGAAACTGACGATCCTCAACGACCGCGGCATCGGGATGCTCACGCGCATCTACAACATCAAGAAGGTGAGAATAAGCGCTTCATGCATGTGTGTTTCGGAGGACTGCAGTAGGCATACACACACACGAGCACACACACATACACACACACACACACAAGGGGTTGATGAGGCCAGGCCCTGATTGAGTGCGTGCGTGTGTGTGCGCGACAGCCATAAATCAGTGTTTACGCCGTATAATGCATTACCGGCTCGTTTTGAATGAGATTTAGAACTGCGGGGTGTATCTCCAGCCAAAACGAGTCGATCTAATGCATATTAGCGGTGATTATTTTAATGGTGAGGTGAGGATGGCTAATGTCCTAGTTTAGCCAACCCCTACGATCATAAAGCAGGACACCTAGCTATGCATCTATGCACCGGCGCTATCAATTCAGGTCTAAGTGCACAAAGCCATGATAGAGAAGGCCTGTGAACATTGTGTGTCCAGACTAGAACCTCACCGTGACCCATCTTTTAAAGCACTTATAAGGACCCATCTATAAAGGCGGATAATCCGATCCAGACATCTCAGCTCTGAAAGCGCGAGTTTCTACAAAGATCTAATTGTGGGTAGTTGGTAGTGGCCTGACAGTGCTGGATAAATTGAATCTTTTTGTTTGATATGCAAGCAGATGTGTCGAAAACAGCACACTAAGCCCTTTCACTTCTTCAGCTGTCATACCTGAAGTCCAGAGCACGTCTGACAGATGTCAGATCTGTATGTTTCTGAAGGTGGTTTGACAGTTGTGTTCTCCAGTACCGCTATATTGCCAATTCCTTTTGGTATAGATTACGTTTTTAATCTTAAAGGTAATTACTTATTGTTGCTGAGCTGTAATAAGACCACTGATCTGTGATTTAATAGATTGATGATAATAAGAGGCATATTGCAAGTATCCATATTTCGACATAAAATCAAAAGATATTTTGCTAAAATGTTTTGCAACGACATTTTTTTTAAATATTTCATATTTTATTTGAATGCAAGGAGAAATATTATGTATATATGTGTATGTGTAAGAAATGAATACATTAGTAAAAAAAAATTGTTTTTGTTTGAAGTATACTTGAAAGCATTTGTTTTAATGCTTTAATGATTTAGATTTTTTTAATTAAATGTATTAAAATGTAATCAAGATGAAAAAAGAATTATTTATTTTTTATTATGAAATTTTGTCGTAAAATGGGTTGGCAATCAAGTGAAGGACAATTAGTGTCCACATAAACAAATGCAATGATGGCAAATAAAGGTCTTAAAATTAAGTGCTTATTTTAAGTAATATTTACATGAAAAAAATCTGTTAAACTGATTCTGATTATCAGAAAAATGGCAACATTTTAAATTGGTCTCAAAATCTAGCATCTAATTTTCTGCCAGGACATAAATTTCACGGACATGTACTTTAACCTTACATGTTTCAGATTTATATCTGTAAATAAAAAAAAAAAATGAACTACTAATATTTTACCTCGTATTATAAATGCACATGCCCTATTTTTATTTTATTTTTAAACTTGAATTTGTTAGTCAAGTGCTTCAGTGTCACGGAGTAGCAGTCTTTATATAATCTTTACACAAAATCTATTTTATCCTCTGTATGTTATGTTGAAATATGTAATATAATATAATAATAATGTTCATTAGATTCCATCAGCAGTAAGGGGCTTGAAATATCTTGAAACATGCAAACATCACACACAAATTAAAGCCTGTCAGTTCTAGCCTGCATGTTCATATTTTTTTCTTCCCCTTTGCCAATAAAGCCACTTTGTAAGGTTTTTGAGAAAGGCTTGGCATTGAGGCTAGCAGTAATGGAAGCAGTCCAGATCGCAGTAGAAAGTGGGCTAGTGGAGGACCAGCTCGGTTAGCTTTTTTTTTTTTTTTTTTTTTTTTTCCTCCCTCTGGCCGTGAACTCACTCAGATATGTGATGTGAATTCATTAGTGTGTGTGATGCCCGTTTAGACTGCAAGAAGGTCTCTGGAGTGCCGCCTGTCTCTCCATGCCCACTGATGTCACCCGTGTACATCTGACCTCACTCATTCAAACAAGTCATCGGGGGTCAACCCAATATTAGTCATATTCTGTCGTTTTGTACTCCCATGCACCATATCCATTCAGAATAAAGAACTGTGGGGAAACTTGACCGAACCAGTTCAGTGTTATTGCCCATTATTTCATATTGAATTTTTTTCTGTCAAATTTAGTTGAAAAATAGCTTTTCCACAGGACTAGAAATTGGAATACATGCTTTTGGTAGTCCTGTTGCCTAGCAACTGGCAGGCATTGCATGGAGTGCTGTAAGATCTACGTTGCATTGTGGTGGATACAGAGAGGGAGTGAAAATTTTAGATGTTCATTTGATTCTGAATTCATGACACTCACATTTTTGTTCTTGCTATTTTTGCTTTGTAACGCTTAGTATCTAAACCAACAGAATTTGTCGTTTTTGTTGTTGTTTGTACCTTAAATAGGGCTTATCGCCTCTCATCTTGCTTGTGCAATTTAAGCAACTGATAGCCGTTTACACTGACTTTGTTTTAAACGTGACTTGAGCTGAATGCTGTTGGAATTTGTCGGATTTAGCATATAGGTTGGTAGCAAAACTGTGCCACGGGAAATGACAGCAGAATCCTTCCACGGAAACAACCTCAGGAAGTGCGTTCTTATCTCGCAGTGTTTAGCTCGACATGAAATCCTTAGAGACCCCTTTTCCACCAAAAGAACGCTGGTGCCAAAGCCAATCCCCAAACCTGGAACAATACTGAGATGAGTTTGTACAATTATGAAACCCGTTCATCCAGTGGGTTGTAGTTCACCCAAAAATGATCATTCTTCCATCATTTGCTTATTCTCATGTTGTTCAAAACATGTATGGATTTCTTTCATTTGTTGAATGCAAAAGAAGATATTTTGAAGAACGTTGGTAACTGAACAGTTGAGGCCATTCACTTGCATAGTATTAAAAAAATATTTTGTTGGGTTACCAGTGTTCTTCAGTGTATCCTCTTTAGTGTTTAAAAGAAGAAAAGTCATAAAGGTTTGATACCTGACAGAAATCAAATTTTTGGGTGAGCTATCCCTTTAAATCAGCATCTTTCCCCCACTACTACATTTTTTCCAAACGAAAATAACATCTGATGAATATGTGAATTGTGTTTGTTCTCTTTTTCGCTATTTGATGTTTGATTCATCATGGGTTCCCTCGTACATCACGCAGCGTTCCCTTATTATATGTGAGCACACTCTTCAGAAACGGCAATGATTGTTGGCACACTAAAATAAAATATTATATGATTGAATTCAATGAAAGATTGAATGTTAGCTTGCTTGTTGTGTAGTTCAAATCGACTGACTCAAACTCAAATTGACTGAATCAAATCAAAACAAACCTTTTATATTGTTTTGTGTGTGGCAGTTTTGGCACCAACATCATTCCGGAGCCTAGGAAAAATGAATTGTTCTTTCAAATTTGGAGTAACCGTTGAACTGGCACATTTAGCGCACTACTCAATGTAGCGCCTAGTACTCTTACCTGCTATTACTTGAGCTGGAAATGACACGGTTAGAATAGATTTAGTCTGAGATCAGTGACCGTTCACTGTAATTGGCCCTTCGGCCTTATTCTGTGCATGAGATGCTTTGATGCATTGGATAAAGCAGATAATAATGACATTTTTGTTTGTTTGTCTGTTTCGTTTGTTTGCTCGCTCTATTCTTGCAGTGTGTTTCTGTTCGTCATTCTTTAAGTTCAGATCTGATTTCAGTCATTTTGTGAACATGTTGACCTTGGTTCCCTTTTACTTGCATGGATTATGTTTCTTTGACTAATCACCAACTTCCTGGTCTTTTCTTGAACATGGACGTGAATTCTGAACTCAGCCCACAGTGTTCCTGCTCCCGGAGGAGTGAATTCTGCATGGTGTCAATGTTAGCTCTGGGAACGACTGCCTCTCAATGCACTGTGTGACCCAACTGACCCCTTGCGTCCCTCCTTAGGACCCGAACCAACACACTAACCGGAACGACTTACAATTAGTTCCCAAAGCTAATTTGTTTTGAAGTGAACATGCATGGTAGACGTTGGAACCTGTGTTTATGTGTAATTTTCTCTCTTTCTGTTACAATGCTTCCCCCAGCAAGGACAAGTTTGGAAGGTTTGCACAGCTTTTCACCTTCCTAAAATCTCAGTCCCCCCCTTCCCCCCGCTCTCCTACCAGTTTCATGTCCCATGATCTTTCTGTACGCAACTCACCAAAAAAGGCCCTTCCCAAACTGTAGCACCTGCAGGACTCTTCTGTTCAATCTTTCTTTAAACTGATTTATTTCCATTCCTTTAGAGAAGTGAGTTTCGTTTTGATTGTTGTTTTGCGATCTTAAAGGCTTAGGATGTTAAGTGCTGAGAGCTGGGCGATATAGCTTAAACAATTGCTCAATTATATCTCAATATTCTCAGTGGATTTGGACAATGTCAATTTATGGATGTGCATTGAAATGTACAATTTTGTAGTTTTAAGTAAAAAAAAAAAAATATATATAAATATATATATATATAACTATTTTAATTTTCTCTGTTAGCATTCAAAGCTAAGACAAAAATCAATAGTTTTTGTCAATATCAAATCAGTTTATCTATATTTTATACTGCATATTATTATGCCTAAACGTCATTAAGCGTTGTAATGTACGACATGAAATGATAAAAAGATTCAGTTTTAGTTGTTTGCTCCTAAAATGTCAATTATTTACTGTCCTGTACATCTATCTATTCAAGTTAGCACTATATGAGAAAAGTAAATACAGACGGATTTGTTAATATCGCCCAGCCAAATATACGAAACTGCAAATCTTTGCTTATATTTGTTGGGGTAATATTATTAATGCATGAGGCTTATTTATTTTTTTCTTTTCCATTTTTTTCCCTTATTTGTTTGCTTTACTTTTACCATCCTCTTTATTTGCACCAAGTTTGCTTTTAACTGCAAAGCACCAGTTGGATGTCACTACGATAAAGAACAAGGAAGAACAAAACCAGCCGTTTTTGAGGCATAGTGTAGCTTCTCTGTGAGTTTTATTTTTTTTTATTTTTTTTTACTCCGCTGTGATTGGCTGTGGTAAATTAATAGTGGGCAGAGGAGCAAATTTAGCTAATATAAATTTAATGTTAGCGGGTTTCACTCTGTTACCCTGGGCTGACTGCCGGTTTGTATTATTTCCAGGGCCTGCGTGTAACCCCCATCAGTTTGCTAGCCATGCGGTGTCTTTTTTTTGGGAACGACCTAATGGGCTTCGTAAAAAACACGTTGTCTTACAGCACCCAGAGCCTCTGTGTGTTGCCGTGCACACTGGAATGGTCTCGAGGTTCGATGCTGTGTTAGCCGTAGGTGCATGTAAAGCATCATGTAACGTGTCATGTGACCATACACACTGCCCTGCCTCAGCTGCACGTCCACTGGCGCGTTCCAGCTCCTTCACTCTGTAAGACACTCACCTCTTACAGAACAGCCAGCCAATCAGACGCACTGTCCGGCAAACCCACCATCTCTCTGTTGCTCTCTCTCTCTCTCTCTCTCTCTCTTTCTCTCTCTCTCTCTCTCTCTTTCTCTCCAGGACTGTTTCTGATCATACACTGCTGTCCGTGTTCCACTAACTGCTCTCCAACTTCTCACGCAGCACCTTGTCCGTTTGAAGAGCATTTTCAATTCTGTCCTCTCTCTTTTCTTCTTTTTTATTTATTTTTTTTTTCCCTTTTATCTGTCCTTCCATTAGGGTTGGGAATCCAGAATCGTAACATTTTGAAAACAAAACTGAAACAATGTTCTAAAAATATTTTTTTGTATTGCTTATTTATTTGTGACACTGTGCTCATTGAAATAATGCTATAAAAATAAATACTAAATAAAGACCTTTTTTTGTTTTGTTTTTCCTCTTGCATCCTACATACTGTTTGTAGTTTGATTTCCAAACTAATTATTAATTTGATTTGAACGTATTGTATTTGGTTAAATGAGTGAAAAATATGTATGTAAAATAATTTATTTTACATAGTATATTTGTTGTATATAGTACAATATAAAACATTATTAAATTAAAGTCCCTTTGATTCCCATTCCTACTTTCTTTTATTTGTCTTTGTTGTCTCTTTCAATCTCTATTTTGAATCTCAACGTTCTGACTCTATCTCTTTTTTTCATTTCTTCCTGTGCATTTTCTAACTGTGATCAAATCCCTGCACTTTACCTCACTGTTCATCCTCTCTGATTTGTCTCGAACAGTTTGAATCTGTGTTTCATGATCAGTGGAATATCAGTCAGTTGCACATGTTCACAGTGTTCCTGTTCAAGCTGTTGCACGTTTAGCAGTGATGTTTTCCCTGTTCATTGTAGGCCTGTGGAGATCCCAAGGCAAAGCCTTCTTACCTGATTGACAAAAACCTGGAGTCAGCTGTGAAATTCATCGTAAGAAAATTCCCAGCCGTTGAGACGCGCAACAACAACGTAAGTTTCATTTCATGAATCAAGTATGCTTTAGTGAATGTTATGATGTTGATGCCAGTATAATTGTGTTTTACCATGTATTAGAATTCCAATTGATGCTTAATGTATTAAAGGTGCTGCAAGTGGATTTGCTTTTTTAAAATTATTATTGTTTTTATAAAAACCTCTTACAGCACCTTTAATCAGTCAGTATAACTGATGAAAGAAAGTATTACATGTTTTCTCCTGCTTTCAGTGGTGCATCAGTAAATGAGGTTTTGATTACTATGTTTATAATGGATCATCCCAGTTTTTCAGCAGTCGTTGGAAGGATGCATTTCGTCTATTGTTTGTGTTATTAAATCAGATCAATCAAAATTCATAATTTTAAGAGTACTCCTAAAGGCACAAGAATATGCCCCTTTGTATAAATCTGGTGCCGTGACCGGACCGTATATTTATCAGATATTTTGTACCAGCTTTAGTTAGGGCTGTGCAAATAATCAAATGAGATTCTCACTTGCATCTTGTCGGTAAGTTCTGTGATTAGTAGTAAATCTCCATGCACTTTTATTACACAGAGCTGTAGTTCACTGACAAGCTACGCAGTATTGCATTAATTATCTGTGATGAATCACACGCAATATTGTGTAGCTTGTCAGTAACTATCTCAGTCCTTGTCTCAGTCTTGCTTCTATAATAAAAATGCTGAAAGGGGCACCTCAATTGCATTAACTCTTCAATAAACTTGATTTAACCTTGGATTCAAACTTGAGAATCATTCCTTCTTGTCAGTGGTTATTAACAATTATTACTGTTGTTATTGAGTGAAAAACAAAAGAAATATATTTTAAGCAGTGATTGGAACCACAGCGTTATCAATAAACATTATTTTTTCCAGAAAAGAGTAATCAAACAAATTTCCCCAATTACAACACCATTACCGTTACTGGTAATAAAATGTGGCGTCACTATAAATTATTATAGGGTAATATTGATAGGCACATAATTTTATTTTTCAGTTCATCTGAATGGATGCACAGTGTAACGTATTTGATGTAACGTCAACTAGAGAGTCTTGCATACCACGCAGAATTGACGCTCTACATGTAAACGTAGTATTGGTATTGGTATTCTTCAGCTTTTAAGAACCGCCAAGCTACAATCTCATTGGCTGGAGCCGACCTTTTGTCATCCCTCTTTTGATTTCAGCAAATCAATTTGAGCAAACGCAGACGACGTGATTAATATTCATGACCCCAGTTACTAACTGAGAAATAACTAGAACTAATTACTTTTTTAAAGTAACATGCCCAGCACTGGTTTTAAGTTTCTATCTTCATTTAGTTTATTTTCAGATAAGAGCTATATTATTTTAAAAGCATGTTAAACATGTTATTAATATTAGATATATGCATATACGTTATGAGCCCTTATTGAGAACCACTGCTTTAAATGGCTATATCTTTAGCAGATTTGTGTATCTCCTGTGCTGATATTAAGTGGATGTGGTGTTGGGTGACACTTGTTATAGTAGTGAAACAAGTGCTCAATAATCTGTTTTCTGTCTTTCAGCAATTTTAGTCTCCCATCTGATTACCATCACACCCCCTCCCAACACCACAATGACCAAGCCCAGACCGTTCTGTAACACTTTGTTGCCATTGCCACAACCCTGAACATCTCTGAAGCATGTTTACCATGCTGTTCATGGGTTACCACGGTGCTCATTCCTCAATCACCAGAGAGTGATTCAAACATCACTGCTTGTGGTTGTGGAATACTGAGGTTGACTTTGAGGTCATTGTTAAAACACAATGTTTTGTCATGCAACCCTCAATTTTCTTTTCCAAATGTTTGATGTGGTGTCAACTTTATAAGGTCGCGAGAGGGGCTTTCCCAGATCTGTCTGTCTTTCCAGGAACCTTTGGCCACACTTAACTTGACCACAACACCACAAATATGATTTATTCTTAATGTGGAATCATTTTTGTCTGGATCGATCCATATAAGCCAGAGAAAAGATGCAGTCAGCACTCCTTCACTGGTGTTATTCAGTAAGGAAATGACATCAGTTGCTTTAGGAATGTAGGCGTGTCTTTCACACCTCTACTGGTTTAGGTTTGGCATTCATGATACTACAGTCTTTGATCTCTGCGCACACCTCAAATAACTTGTACTGCTATTGGGAAAAGTACATTTTCCCACTGGTTATTTGTTTCGGATACACCTTTTATCACCATCAAAAGATCCTATAGCCAAATTACATTTACTAAAAGCATATGCATAAATTTATTGCCAATAAATGTGTTCGCATATTTACGTAACATTTGATGCTACATAAGAGCAATACTTAAAGACAGATCAGATACATAATTCGGCTGTCAGGTAAATGGAGGTTCACCCTAAATGCTATCCAAGCACAAGCTCATTTTAGAGAAAAATGGATAAAGATGACATTTAGCCAGAGTTTTTATTCATAAGCCACAAAGGAAACGTGATTTTTGGGAAATTCATCAGCATCATGACATCCAAGATCTGCCCTAATTTACTCAATGGATTGTCTCATAACAAATTAACCAAACATTGTTTTCATGTGTGCTATAAAATATGATTTTTATATTCATTCCATGTCTCAAGTGCGCGTTTTGTGTTCATTTTGTTTTGATTTTGGTTCCTTCGTAATAACCAACCACCATGTCCGTTTGAAGTGTTATACTTTTGTTATATTTCAGATGCCGCTTTGCCTTCTACTTTGTGTTAGAGATGTTTAACTGCTTCTCGCAATGATGTGGAGCTGTGTCATGTTTAACTGTGTTTGAGTTGCCTTTTAGTGTTGTTTTATATTTCCTTTTTTTGTGTTTTTGTTTTTTTGCATTTTTTGCATGCTTAACATGGCTATTTTCTGGATTATTCTTTTGGTAAGTTTGGACTCTGTTTGGAGTCCCATTTGCTTTATTTAGTTCCTGCTCTTATTTATATGTAGTTTAACATTTCAGTTGTACTCACATGTATATGTCGGTATTTCAGTAACCTACATTGACAAAAGGAATCTCAGATGGGCCCTTTTGATAACTCTTAAAACATAAGGCCTGTCAATAGCGTTTATTCGGAGTAGCTGTTATATAACATTGGACTACTGATTGGGATGTGCTCTGAGCTTCCTTTTGAGTCTCTTACTGCATGGTTACATGCTTTCCTCAATATATTTATCCACTCTATGCAAAACAAGTTTAAAATGAGTTTAAGCTCATTGTGCACAGCATCACATAGTTTTGCCCCGACACACTTTACTCTGAAAAGAGCAGAGATGGAGATAATGAAACTTTTTAATCTTCTTAAATATTTTACATTTTCAGTCTACACCAAGTGTCCGTTTGATAGCTTTATTTAAGAATCTCCATTAGGGCTGTTGGTCAATAACATTTTTTTTTTTTTTTATAATCTAATCAATTACTCGATGCGATGATTAATTCATCTAATTATATTTGGCTTTGAAAATAACCACAAAAGATCATTTAAAGCTATTTTTGTGTTAAATGGAAAAAGCATTTTAAGACGTTACAGATAGTAGTTTTAGAAATAAATGTTTTATTTGTTTCAGCATAACATTTATTGCACATGCTACAACAATAAAACATAATCTAACTATGAAACATATTGTAAAAGTTTTTTTGGTTCAGTCAACACCTTCAAACTGTTCAAACACCTTATTTTATGTTCCCAAAAAAAATAAGTCACACATATTTAAAACTATGAGGGAGAGTAAATGATGGCAGAATTTTAATTTGTAACTCTCTAATATTATTATTAATAATAATTATTATTATTATTATTATTATTTGATTAATTAAATTAAATAAGACACTTAATTTTCCAGCGGACAGTGGTAAATGTCATTTAGGAATTAAGTAAACTCCACATTTTATGAATGGGTCTTTAAATCTTTAATTCACCCGATGCGTTCAAAACACAGATTTATTTAGGAAAAAAACAGCACTGTTGCTCAGACTCACAACTTCTGTGGCTTTAGGTGATATATGCGTTAGCAAAGTTGAGAGAAAACGGACCATGTTAATGTACAGTTCTACAGGCATGGCCAGTGCGTTGACTGGGTTAAAATATTTTAAGCAAGGTTTTTTTTTAAATAAATAATTAACATGTTAAACTGACAGCCCTAATAATAATATAAATAAATATATATTCACACACACAGCTTAATCTTAACATCTTTTATCTGCCAATTCTCACGACTATAATGCAGTTATAATGTGTTAAAAATGCTATGTTGTTATGATATTGTTTGTTTTACTGGCTTTAATTAATGCATTAAGAAAACAATTGAATTCTTTGTTTATTATTAATTTAGTAATGAGAACATACAAAATGTAAAGGTTTAAATGAAAACTAAAAAGCTAAATTTTCACTTCATAGTCCTAAAAATAGGCTTAATTTTTATTTATGCAAATTATAATTCTGTGTTTTTTTTCATCCTTTTGATTTAGCAGTGAAATGTGACCAGAACGTGTTTCATCTCCCTCTCTGCTGTTTTTATCGTTTCTACCTCATATAGGCTTGCAGTATTTAAATACCAGGCTCATTTTATATTTAACCTTATTATCTAGTGGGATTATATGCTTCACTAGGATAGGATGTGAATATATTTCCATTAAAAGTATGCAGGGTGGGGATGGTGTGGTTTGGTGGAATTTTTGTCTTCTGTCTAAACGTAGTTTCTCTGATATTGGGCTTTATCTGAAGTGCATAATTAACTATATTAGCTCTAACCTGGTTTTCTGGAAATCCTGATAGATACTAAGGATTCTGTCACTAACTTGATTCTAGAGCATATTTGCACTGCTCTTCACTCTGGAGGAGACTAATGAAATGACAAAAGTCTTTACAAATCATGCAGTTTTTCCTTTTTAAGATGTTTGAATTGAGTTGACAACTCTTGACAATAATATATAACAGTATCCAAACATCACTTAAAAATATTGACATAATAGCAGGACATCACAGAATATATGTGCATGTCTAAATTGAAGTCAGAATACTCGTGTTATTTTGAGTACCTTCCCAGGTGCAGAGGTAATGCATTTTTGCTCTAGAGTTGCAAATACCATAAAGACAACCAAAGGGTAAAGGCCTGTGCGTGTCCGGACTTGATGCAGGGTTCATTCACTAGTTTCACTGTCAAAGATAAAATCTTAGAAACGCTGTCTTTGAATGGGCTCAACAATAAGGATGTACAGGAGAGTTGTACTTCACCTGTCAGCATTTGCTCTTCCACAGAAATGTGTGTGTGTGTGTGTGTGTGTGTGTGTGATACACACACACACATACATACATACATATACATACATACACACACACATTGTTTTTTTATTACATTCATTGTAATATCAAGATAATGGCATATGCAGCAGATATTAGCATTATTATTTCTTCTTTTTTTTCAACACTATCAGCAGTCATTATATTTGTTTTAGCAGATTCTCATCATTCTAGGATGACTTGAATTCACAACAGCAGTGTTCATTGCATCACAAAAAATAAAAATGTTGAGACGTACATCAGTAAACATAAGCGTCAATGCTGAACTGTCCTAAAAACACAAGTAACAGTTCCTTGGCATATGTCCTAAAACTCTCTCACATCCTTTATTGTTGACCCTTGATCTGAGACAGAATCCAGCAGGTTGAGATCTGTGTGGAGTTTTAGTTCAAACGATCTAACATGAGCCCTGCTGATAAGTTTCCTGGTCAGATATTACAATTATGCGACTTTCTTTTAATGCGACAGTGTTTAATTTGCATTTTTTTAATATTACAGCAACAGCTTGCACAACTACAAAAAGAAAAGTCAGAAATACTGAAGAATTTAGCTCTATATTACTTCACCTTTGTGGACGTTATGGAATTTAAGGTATGAGTGCAGTTGTCTTCATTCAAGACACATCAACAGAACAAATGTTTGTGTGAAATGTTTATAAAATCATTCTGATGTAAACTGTTGCATTGAATTGGTTTAACGGGTTGCAAACCGTTCATGCTAATTAAATTAGCTGTGAATATGACCCTATGGATATTTTTATACTTTTTAGCATTTTATGTGCTAATATTTTAATATTCATACTATTGTAGTATTCATATTTTGAATTACTATTGAATATACTGTCTATTAACTAAAATAATGCAGTTATACATGTGTGGATTTTTATATATATATATATATATATTATATATATATATATATATATATATATATATATATATATATATATATATATATATTTGTTTGTTTGTTTGTTTTTAAAACAAAAATGCTTTTGTTCCTCCAGGACCACGTTTGTGAACTCCTGAACACTATTGATGCTTGTCAAGTTTTCTTTGACATTGTGAGTTAAATTAATGTCAGTCAATGCTGTCTTTGATTTTTTTTTTTTTCGGTTACATTGCAGAAGTATGACAAAATGTCTTTTTTCCAAAATGCAGACTGTAAATTTTGACCTCACAAGGAACTACCTGGACTTGGTAGTGACATACACTACCCTGATGATGCTGCTTTCTCGAATTGAGGAGCGCAAAGCGATAATCGGCCTTTACAACTATGCCCACGAAATGACACACGGTTCAAGGTAATGCGTATATAAGTAGCATCTTACGCGGTTTCATTGTGCTATGTCTGAGATCACGTAACGAGCGCTCTGTCTTGTTCAGTGATCGAGAATATCCCAGGCTTGGACAGATGATTGTGGACTATGAGAACCCGCTGAAAAAGATGATGGAGGAGTTCGTGCCTCACGGAAAAGTAAAATCTGCTCCGTTTACTCTGTTTGCCAACTCAAATGGGGGATGTTTTAACACGAGCTCTCTGCCATTTTCTGCCTACTTCTCTTTCTGTTTTTGACAGTCGCTGCAAGATGCACTGGTCTCGCTGCAGATGGTGTACCCACGCCGGAATCTGTCTGCAGATCAGTGGAGGAATGCTCAGCTGCTGAGTTTGATTAGTGCTCCCAGTACCATGCTTAACCCAGCTCAGTCCGACACGGTCAGGATTCACTGTATTATTTTTGTATACCTCAAGTTATACTTCGGCATGCTAACCATCATGCCAAGAGACTGATTTGATGCTCTCTTCATGTGTAGCAAGTCTACTTACTCATGCACGCTACATAAATGAGTTCCTCATATGAAGCACACAAGCCTAAATTTAAGGAACACGCCACTTTTTTTGAAAATAGGCTCATTTTCCAACTCCTCTAGAGTTAAACAGTTCGTTTTTGAATCCATACAGCCGATCTCCAGGTCTGGCGGTAGCACTTTTAAGCTGTAGCTTAGCATAGGTCATTGAATCTGATTAGACAGTTAGCATCTTGCTCAAAAATGACCAGAGCGTTTCTATTTATAACCTATTTAAAACTTGACTCTTCTCTACTTACATTGCGTACTATTCCTTTAATGCGCTCTGTTGATTCCAGTAGTGCAAACCAGTTAGCAAGTAAACACATAAAATATACTAATGTCAGCAGTTTTGCCTTTGATTCTGGCCAAAGCTAACTATCAACAAGCTGTTTAAAACAGCATCTTAAAATGCTTAAAAATGAGGGGTGCAAGACAGTGTTGTAATTATTAATTAAAACTATTTGCAAAGTCTTCTCCTCTAGGTGACAACTCACTCTTTTGAGAGTTTAAAATAGGTCACCTATGACGATTTGCTTTTGTCCAATGAGAAAGTGTTTCATGGTACTTGTAATCTAACAAGGCTGAATAAAAAAACTAGGGCCAAATGTAGACTTGTCTTAACTCTTTTTACCTGTTTTCATCTCTGAAAATAAGTTTTTCTAATTGAAATAAAGCTCAGGTTAAATTCTCATCAGATGGTAAATCCTCAAAAACATAATGCAGCCAATGAATGTGAAAACGGATTTTTGAATATTTATTTATTTGATCAAATGTATTCTGATGATCTTGTGTGTTTCAGATGCCCTGTGAATACCTGTCCTTGGACACTATGGAGAAATGGATCGTCTGTAAGTGTTATTAAAGACAGTATAAAATTGAAATCTGATCCCTTTTACTTTAATAAATGTCCCTGTTCATTCTTTCTGATTTCTCTGACTTTCTCTGCTTCTGAAATTCAATAGAACATATTAAATGTATCATTAAAATTTAACAATATTTATGAATATCTCTCATTCCAATTTTTTGAACGCCAAATCTGTATGGGTTTAGTTTTTACACATATGATGTGTCTTTGTATGTAACAGTAGTGTATATGGTATATAAGAGACTCTCTCTGTTCTCTGTCCTAGTCGGGTTCATCTTGTGTCATGCAGCATTGAACAGTGACCCTGCAGCACTCAGTCTGTGGAAGTTGGCCCTTCAGAGCAGTTCCTGTCTCTGTCTATTCAGGGACGAGGTGTTCCACATTCACAAAGCTGCCGAGGATCTCTTTGTAAACATTCGCGGGTCAGTCATTTCTACTGGCAAACGCATTCTCACGTTTTCTATAATTAGTTTGCATGTCGTGTATAATGCAAATGTAATGTCTTTATCAAAATGTGTTCATGCTTTTCATAAAAAGTATATGAAGATTGAATTGTTGGTTTTTTCCGTCTTGTACAGTTACAACAAACGTGTGAATGATATCCGTGAGTGTAAAGAATCTGCTCTGTCACATGCGTAAGTGGTACTTTGGATAAAATAAATATAAAAAAGTGTTTTCTATTTACTTAGAAGGTGCAAGTAGTAACTTACCAAAGATACCAAACCAAAACGGCTGTGTCTTTTGTGTATAATTTCATCCAGGGGCTCCATGCACAGAGAACGCCGCAAGTTCTTGAGATCTGCCCTGAAAGAGCTCGCTACAGTGCTGGCGGACCAGCCAGGCTTACTGGGTCCCAAGGCTCTGTTTGTGTTCATGGCTCTCTCCTTCGCCCGTGATGAGATCATTTGGCTGCTCAGACATGCCGACAACATCCAAAAGAAAAGCACAGATGACTTTATTGACAAGTAAATCCAGTTCTTACATCTTAACACTCAATCTTGTTTTTTTGTTTTGTTATCTATTCTTTAATGGCACTTTTTGTTTGTTTTTTCAAAAACTTTATTTTTGAGTCACTGCAGTTTTTTTTCTACAGTGCATTGCAAATGCTATTGTAGTATTATTTATATACGGTTTATATATTTATTAATATATGTGACTTGACTTTTTCACATTTTCTAAACCAAACTTGGATGTTTTTAATTTAGTATTTAAAATGTATTTTAAAAGTTTATTTAAATTAACAAAAAAAATATTTTTAAAAATAAAAATATATTTATTTTATATTTTTTGCTATTTTTAGCTTATTTTAGATAGTTAATAGGATATTTTAATATTTAATATTTATTCTTTTTTTTTTTTTTTTTTTTTTATAAATAAAAGTTTCTTCTGTTTAAACTTATTTTAGTTAGTTTCCAAAGCAGCATTTTTCATTAGTTTTTTGTAATTTTTTCATATTTTTATATATTTTTAGTTTTATTTAAATCACTTAGGTCATTATTTGTTTTATTTACTTTTTTATATCATTTGTAATGTTACACCCTGACACCTTCTTTGGTCATTGTTCATTTCATTAACATCCTATGTATTGTTCAACACCTTTTGAATTTTGTAATTCATCTGGGTGCAGGTTGATTTGGTTTACAGCTTAGAACCAATCCTACGTTTTATCTGTTTTTTGTGGGGTTTTGCATGATTTTTCAAGTGTTTATGGAAAAAATCTATTGGAAAAATTCATGTAAAACCAAAAAATTCTTGCTTTGTTTTCTCAGGCACATCGCAGAGCTGATCTTTTACATGGAGGAGTTGAGGGCACATGTGCGAAAGTACGGCCCGGTGATGCAGAGGTACTACGTGCAGTACCTGTCCGGCTTTGATGCTGTGGTGCTCAATGAACTAGTACAGGTGAGACTGTCTGCACTGTGCACGACTAAAAGAAAAGACACGGATCAGTTACACTTCCTTATGAGAGCAGTTGTTATTTTTAGTGCTCTCATGAGATGAGGATCAGTCATGTTCGCGCGGTTGTGTGGTTCAGACATGAACATTAGTCACATCATGAATCATTCACGGGATCTCAGGTAGGGCGTCTAGAAGAACATGAGGGACGAAATACACAAACTTCACCACTAGATGGAGAACTAGTATTGTGATTAGCTTTGAGACCCCAAGCAGGAGCTAGTCTTGCTCTTCGTGGTGTTTTAATTTTAAAATACACACGCAAATGGTAAAATCGCCATGTCTTCCTCCCTTGTAGAACCTGTCTGTCTGCCCAGAGGATGAATCCATTATTATGTCGTCCTTCGTGAACACTATGACCTCTCTCAGTGTTAAACAAGGTAGTATCCCTCTCTTATTTAAATATTGTGCATAAAAATATGAACTCCTAATTGATGTATCTGGTATAGAGATTATTATTAATTAGTTTTTTTAATCTGTAGTATATCAAAAATTAAATATACAATAAAGACTGGTGTACTTTTTTGGTGATGTCACTTTTTGTTTGTACTGTGTCACAGCATAGCTAACTTTGTTTGGGTGTGTGTTGCAGTCGAAGATGGGGAAGTGTTTGATTTCAGAGGGATGAGGCTGGACTGGTTTAGACTGCAGGTAAGCTGATCTTAGTCACCTGAGCTGGGTCAATGCATGGTGTTTGCTTCCTCTGATCCTAATCAGACATAATTAACAGCTCTTATCTCTGCTTCCCTCTTACTAATTAGCAGATGCCGGTTAATATAAAGCAACTAATGCCCTCACAGTTTGAGACGCAACACAACAAAAAGTTTCCCGCTGGCAAATGTTTGTCGCAAACGTTTGCTTAGCCTTTGTTTTCTGAATAAAAACAACAATTTTACGCGCTGTATGAAAAATGGCTTAATTTGGAAGTTACTTAGAAATGAACCACAACGCATGCCGTTCTTTTGAAGCTCTGATTATTCAAGAAGAGCCTGCGCCTTTCATCCAGGCTCAAATAAATCAGACTTTGTCTCTGTGGAATACGCATGTGGGTGGGTGGGAATGGAAGCGGAGATGGAGGGACGAGCTTCTTCGTGTGATTTTTTTTTTTTTTTTTTTTTTTGAGGGGCTGGGAGACTGCAGGCTTTGGGATGGTCAAGCTTGCTCTCAGATACGTTTCCTGTGTGTTGGTCTGCCCAGTCCCACAGCAGAAAAAGCCGTATGACCTCTTCCTTAAAGGAATGTTCTTGGTTCAAAAACAAAGCTTTATCAACTGAATTTGAGGCATGATCTCAATTACCATATTTTTTTGTATTCGCAGATACTTCACCACACTTGCAGTTTTTACATGATCATGTAAAACATGGAAATATTTAAGAAATATTTCCAAGCACTGATTACCAGAATATATAATTTCCACAGTGTTAGAAGATTTATAATGTTAAACCTATTTATTATTTAAGCTGTAATCTTGTCTACATTTTTTGGCTGTATTTGTTATGCATTGCTGATGCAATTTCTTTTGGTGGAAGTTGCTTTATCTAATTACTTCCTCTCTGGTAAACTGTTTAGTGTCAAGTTAAAGTTGACTGATTTACAAACATTATGTGGTCATGATATTGAAAAATTTCATATGACTTTAAACGGACATGTTCAGTAAATAACTCTTACTTGCCTTGCGTCATCTTGATATGACTGAACCGGTTTGCACTTCCGTTACAGTTACCACTTTTTTGGACAGATTATTTCCTGTGGTGATGCCGCAGATCCCACAAGAAGAGCTTAATTTGCATTGACCCCATGTGATTGCTTCAAAAGCAGGCCTAAAACCTCTCCACGCACCTTTTCAGATCGAGAAACTGCTATCAGCAGAACGTGATCGTCTCTCACAGCTGAACAACTGTTTTCTGTGTTGAGCCTTGAGTTCCGCTCTCTTTTGCTCTCCTTTCGCAGCCTCTTTCACATGGCCACAAAAACAAATCGACCCTAATAACAGCAGTGTTTATTCACTGCAAGGCCTTGAGCTCAGACTGCTCTTAGTTTGCCAGGACAAAGTAAATTTAAGGATTTAAACAGTCAGCTATAGAGCAACTGAGTGTGTGCCGAGTGTGTTGACAGATCTGGGTGGGTGGATATACATGTTTAGATATCTAAAAATCAAAATAAATAAATATATGGTAAAATTATACAAGTATTTAAAATAAAAAGTAATCGTTGTAACTTTTATATTAATAGATAATTATTATTTTTCTGTTTATTTTGATTTAATTTAATTTATTCCCATTTTTATTGGTGTTTTTTTATTATTATTCTTATGGCTGTAATTAAATGTTTAGTTTTTTTGCAACATTTTTTTCCCCAATTAATAATTAAGAAGCCGGTCAGTAAGGTCAGTAATAAGATGTATAATGTTAAAAAAGTATGGAAATAGAAAATAGTTCCTATTATAAATATGTGAATATTTATTTAAATTATAAATAAATATTTCATTTATTTTGCTGTATTTTTCATTAAATAACTGCATCCTTGAAGAACATAAGAGGCTTTAAATTTAACTTTTTTTTTATCTTACCATCCACAAATTTTTGAATAGTAGTGTAAATATAGAAGTCTTAAACGGGTAGTAGAAAAGGGGGTCAAATAGAGGGTAGCTGGTCATTAAAACGTAAACGAAACCAATTAGAAATTCCATGGGTGTGTTTAAATGTCAAGAATCAGTCACTACTCCTCCAGGTTTGATTGCAGCAAGTTAATTCCAAGAGCTGCCGTGACACTGCTGTCTAAGCAGGGATGCCCTCTTCTCTCCTTAAATTTATCATGCTTTCTTCTTGTGTAATGACCCGGTTGTTGAGATAGCACTTGCCAGTATATAACAACTAACGGTTCACTCAGTTCATGTTTGCTCGTCTGCATTTGGCCTCTGCGTTTCCAAAGGTGTGGTCCTATTTATCGCTATGGCCGATTAAACTACCAGCAGCCGTCTGCAAATGTACATCTAAAAATAAGCCCTGTTTTTCAATGCTTTTTCTACTCCACAGTTGACTTCGGTGCTGTACGATATGTTTATTGCCGTTCCCCGGACTCCATAACCACAAGCTTTGTGAGTTTAGCACCTGCTGAATGTCATGTGGCATCATCCTGGCATGCCGCGTTCTTTGAATTGGCTGATCTTTGGATGATGAAAGCCAGCCCAGGGCGTGTGCAGTCCTTGTTTTGCTCGAGTTTTCTCACACTTCTTATGTTCAAGTCCAAGAGCTGAACGCGCTGGCTGGCACAGCTGTTTCGCTGCAAAAAAGTTTTTTTTTTTTTTTTTTTTTTTTTTTTTTTTTAAACACCAAAGAGAATCTGTTTTGCATACTGTCTTCATTTGATCTTGTATGCTAGAGAGGAAATTGTGTTGGTTGGACATTGTCTGGTTCAGCAGTATCAAGTTTACGAAAATATTTCCCAGAAAGCCTTCTCAGAAGTTAATGATATGGTAAAACATCAAACCACACTTTTCTTCAGACTCTGCCCTGGTCCAGTTTCCAATCTCATTCGATGCTCTTCATTTGCTTGAGGATTTGCTCATGGAAATCAAGCCCACCGAGCTCAGCGTTGTGAGAATAGATCGCGAAAAGTTGTCAGTTATTAAAGAACTTTAAAGATTAATGCTAACGATGATGTCTGTCTTCGTGTTTAGGCTTACACCAGTGTGTCCAAGGCCTCGCTAGGACTGGCAGATCACAGGGAGCTGGGAAAAATGATGAACACCATCATCTTCCACACCAAGATGGTGGACTCTCTTGTGGAGATGCTTGTGGAGACTTCTGACCTTTCCATTTTCTGGTATGACCTAACATCCGAGAAAAGAACTCCAATGTATTGCACTAATGTGGTAAAGTACACACTGAAAAAAAGTAAATTTTAAAAATGTGTACTAATTATGTAGGCTAGTAGTTAATTCAGCAGGTTCATTGGAAGATGTTATTTTAATTAAAACTTGAAAATTAGAACTGACCTATTTAGTTGTCTATTTTTGCATGCAGCCTGCAAAGACGATGCAAAATGGTTTTATTTTTCAGTACCTGGTCTTTTTAACTCGATTTTAATTCAGACTGTAAGCTCATAACTTGGGCAAAATATTATTCCTTTTTGCCGTGACGCTGTCGATTCAGCAATGGCACAAGAAACATTGTCTAACGCCAGCTCCACAATTGGCAGAAGGCATATCTGTTCGCAGAAGGCCATAGCAACTGTCTGTTGTGTCTCTTGTTTTTCGATATTTCTCTTTCATGCTGGATGGAAAGCGGACAGGGGCGTTCGTTCAACTGATTAGATATGACTGTACCAGACGGTGAAGTGAACTGGCAGCCCATTTTCTCTCTCTTTCTCTGTCTCTGATAGCTTTTACAGCCGCGCCTTTGAAAAGATGTTCCAGCAGTGTCTCGAACTGCCGTCCCAGTCTCGATACTCCATCTCTTTCCCTCTGCTCTGCACCCACTTTATGAGCTGCACCCATGAGCTCTGCCCTGAAGAGGTGAGTCACACTGACCTGGAGTCAGTCCAAAAGGCTCTAGGAGGAGTACGCATTGTCAGATTGACTTCAGTAACCTGATCTGAGAACAGAGATTTTATGAATTCTTTTTGTAGATATTAGTGAGAAGGGCAATCTGAAGATGATGAAGCTTCAGTTTAATCAAACTGTTGGGTGAAATTTTTTGTTACAAAAAAACCACACACACTATATATAATTTTAGCATTTTCAATGCTACATATATTATGTAAAAAAAAAAAAAAACACTCATGTACTTATTGTAATATTAATGTACTGGTTCTGAAATATATATAGATTTTTTTTACCTAAATAAAAATGTATGATATGTGATCTTTACATTTAAATTATTTTTATAAAAAAAAAATTTAAGTATATATAATATTAAAACTACCATTATTGCAATTAATTTAAATCATCACAGATTTTTTGTGAATAATTAGTTTATCATCCATTTAAATGAAGATAAATGTATTTTTTTAAACTTGTGTAATTGCTTGAATTCTGTTATTAATCAGTTCACAGTTCATTTATTTAATGTGCAAATCAAATGACCTATTTGCCTTGTCCTGAAATCCTCGGTGTAGGTTCTATGCAGACTTTTTTGGGAAAAAAAAAAAGTTTATGTGTCTGTGAATGTCCCCTAGTGAATATGGTCAATGTTACTTTTGAGAAGAGGAGTTTGGAAAAGATCTTTTCTCTTCTCCGTCGGGTCTCGCCATGGCTTAGCCGCGACCCATGCGAGGGTTCAGGATGGAGTCGTACTGTGAATCCGGAAGGCTCCACGAGTTTACTAGAGCTGGAATGTCCCAACACGCAGCATTGAGCGCTGTGGTCTGTGTATCAGGATGTGTACAGAAAACCAAATGCTGAAAAGCATGATTTATTAAATCTGTAATTGAACCATACGCCGGTGCAGCTACCCAGGCTCCCCGGGGGCATATGGAAGCCCCTCTGCACACATGAGGAGCACAACAGATTTCTGTTCCCCTGCCGGTATACGGTCGGCACATTCACCAAGTGTTTGTTCCTGCCAAACATCGTACTCTCCAATATCCAATTTAATTTGGTAAATAAACCCACATTTTCGCTCCTAATTGGCGGACAAACGGCATCAAAACAAACGAGACAATGAGAGTTCTCATGTCATTGCGGGGCCTGAACATTGAGCTGTCTGAGAGCACTTAGAGGAATAAAAGAGATTTATTGAGCCATAGAAGGCTTGGGTTTCCCTTATTTAAACATGAAACTCCCTCTCTCAGCATGTCTCTGAAATGGTCTTCCTCCTATGTCCACTCCGCACAGCTTTGGACAGCTGCAAGCTTTATTTATGTTGGAAAAGCACTAAAAGTTTCCAAGAATATTTCCATCCTCGCACAGAAAAGTTTTTACAGCGGTTTAGAGAAACAACAAAAGATCACGGCGCTTCAGCAGAGGTTAGCCTCAGCATCACGTCGGATAGATGTGTTATTTCCAACCTGCACCGCCTCAGACTCTTCCCCTCGCATGCCCACTAAGAGCGGAGCAGAATATTTGGCTTTATGACCGGATGATGAGAGCACTCGTCAAATCTCAGTTGAGCCACCAAAGCTTTAAATGACACTTTTTGGTTGTCGTGAGGAAGGACCGGCCTCCTCCGTGATGTTTGGGATTCGTCAAAACTCCACACAGGGGTAAAGGTTGTTTTGCATTAGTAATTTAGAGAGTATGCACTGTTTGCTCTAGGGAGGGAGTTGAGGCGACGAGACCAGCTGGGCCATAACAAAGAGCCTCACTTACACATGGACGGGTCACAAACAGCACCTCACTGTGAGCCAAATTCACCTGAGCAACATAATGTTGGAATAGTTTCAGCCTCTGACAGCATGCCCATGGGTCACTTATGGATTATTTTCTGATAAGAGTCAACGGTTAATGGCATGCATTGCTGACAAATAAAATGTTTCTCCACCTCCACCAATAATTCAAGATTAATAAATGGCTGTTTTGCAATTTAGTATAGTTTAAAATGCAATTCCTGTGATGGCAAAGCTGTTACACTTCAGTCTTAAGAGTTCCAGCAAAGTTTTATACTCTAATTAATTCAATAAACATTCATTTGTTACCCTAAAAAAATCATACCCTCAAAAACTTTTAAAGTGCCCATATATTGCCCCCAGCAACAAGTTGAAATGCATGCAAGGCCAAAAAATACTTTCATAATCTCATAATATGCATTTTGTCCTTATTTACTCAACAACTCCAAATTGATTCATTTAATGATTAATTTTTTTCAAACACCTCCTTTACAGTGACTCTAATCTGCGTTGATTGATCCAAATGGGCAATTTCATTTTCATTTCATCATGCCTATAATGGCTGATGAAGCAGCGTTTTTAAGCTCATACTGCTTTACCGCTATTTTTACTGCTCTAAAAGTGGCACCTAGTGGCAAAGCATGAATTTGCATCTTCATTCAGACCAATGCAAAAAGACCCAAGTGGTTGGGCAGTATTCTAATATTCCATGTTGACGTCAACATGAAACGGCTTGAGCTTGAGTGTTTTAAAAACACGTTTCAATGATGCAGAGTCGACTCTTTCTTTTGAGAGGCAATACATTTATAAACAGTGGACTTTCAGATTTTAAATTTTGCTGATTTTTATTTTTCATTCAGCTGTGTTACTGCATGAAAGCTCAATTTAAAAAATCAACAATAAGGGCGTTTCTTTTGTGTATGTTTGTGAAGTTATAGGCCATTTCAGATTGACCTGCCCCTAAACATTACTTATGCATCTATCGAATGACCCCATCCTGTTTAATTGGGTTGTTCTTTGCAAGTTTAAGGTCTTGTTTACAAATGGTTGTAACAGGTGATACTTAAGGTAAAAGGTAGTAAAAGGTTTCATGTGTCTGTAGCAGAACCAAATAGAACTGCTATTCTGTTTGTGGCACAAAAATGACACACTTGATGCATTAACCACTCACACTGCCCATACTGAATGTACGCCGAATCGTACCTTATACTGAAAATCAAAAGTCTAGCTTAACATTGGGGTTGTGCTAAGGGAAATCTCCACTAATGTCTCTTTGTCTGTCCCTCCCTGCAGAGGCACCACATCGGAGACCGCAGCTTGTCCCTTTGCAACATGTTCCTGGACGAGATGGCCAAGCAAGCCCGCAACCTCATCACAGACATATGCACAGAGCAGTGCACCCTGAGCGACCAGGTCAGTGACGCACACACATACGCTTTCAGCGCTGCCAAAACACATAGGGACTTTTGGGAGTTCTGGAATTTTCCATGTCATATCTGGGATTTTAGCAAACTTAACTGGGTTTACAAAGAGTTTCATCAGGAATGTCCATTGCAATATGATAATCGCAATGAAATTAAACAGTGATTGATTTCCTGGACATGGTTGACAGCACTGATTCGATGACATACTGTCAGCTTTAATGAATAAACTTACTCTCATTCCCTTCTGGTGAGCGTAATCATCATGTTGTAAGCTTTGTCTGGACAGTGAAAGTCACATTTACCGTAATTACGGTCAACATCAAAGCCATTTTAATTTTGTAATCTCACATATATTTTAAAGTAAAACATGATATTGGCTTAGAGTAGGTATTTTTTTTGTCTGTTAGTTTTTGATTGGGTGTTAAAAAGGGGATGTTACAGGTGATTCGAGGAGGCATTTGGATTTGTGTCAAAGAAAAACGAAAGCTGTGATTAATTCATTACCTGTTGCTCTCCTGCACAGCTACTGCCAAAACATTGTGCCAAAACCATCAGTCAGGCCGTGAACAAGAAGTCGAAAAAGCAGACGGGGAAGAAGGGTGAACCGGAGAGAGAGAAGCCTGGTGTTGAGAGCATGAGGAAGAACAGACTCCTGGTCACCAAGTAAGGATGAAATTCGTTTTTCTTCTACATCTAATCAAGCACTTGTTACTCGTATTTAATTCAGTTTTTGGCATATTTTTGGCATACCTTGTACTAGATTCATGGTTTTCCTCAATGAGGGCATCTCTGCGACTCTATTAGATCTTACTTGTAGGGAATCGCTGTGTTAAACAAAACCCTGCAGGAGGCCTTAACCGTATTATCCTCGAATTTGGCAGACATTCAAACAGAATCTCCTTATAATATAAAATGGATTTATCCTAAAGCCTGTCATGGACACACATGAGCAGTAGTAACAGTTGGTAACAGGGTTGCCCCATAGTGAGCAGCACTGTTGTGCTGGTTAAGCTTTCCCTGATTGACTGTGTAATCTGAAGGAAATGAGTTTTTAAGGCTGCTGTTTGTTTTTTTTTTTTTTTTTTTTTTTACAGTCTGGACAAACTGCACACTGCTCTGTCAGAGCTCTGCTTCTCCATCAACTACGTCCCCAACATGATGGTCTGGGAGCACACCTTCACCCCACGCGAGTACCTGACCTCCCACCTGGAGATCCGCTTCACTAAGTAAGTCAAACTACCGTCATGATGCTGATACAGAATGAGGACTGGGTGAAATGGCTAAAATATGTTTTGTTTAAAAAACTTTAACTAATTTAGAAATTTTTAGAAATTCTATGGGGAAAAAAGTATTATATATTGTATAACCGTGTGGTAATGGTGCTTTGGATAATTTAGTTTATTAAGCATTAATTAGTTTACAAATAAAAGCTTGGGACTAGCTCTACTAATTGTTTTATAGTATCCTATATTACATGTAAAAGTGTGTGTGTGTGTGTATATATATGTATATGTATATATATATATATATATATATATATGTATGTGTATATGTATGTGTATATGTATGTGTATATATATATATGTGTGTATATATGTGTGTATGTATGTATGTGTGTGTATATATATATATATATATATATATATATATATTAGTGCTGTTAAATGATTCATCGCATCCAAAATAACATGCATAATTCAGTGTGTTAATACAATCTGTATTGTTAAAAGCATTATTTAAATAAGTTATTGATTTATTAATATGTATGTCTGTTTTTATTTTGTGTATATATAAGGACTGACATAGCATATATTTTGTAAATGTAGTATATATTTATAGTATGTATTTATATTCATATTATGTATAAATATAATATATAATATAATATAATATTTTATATACCAAACACAAACACACACACACACACATACATACATACATAACATTTTTCCTAAATATATTCATGCATGTGTGTGTATTTATAAATCCATAATAAATATACACAGTACACAAACACACATATTATGTAAATAAAAACTTATGTGATTGTTTGATAGGACTGGTATATATGTATGCATAAAATTGTATACAAATACAACTTAATTGTTGTATTAAAACTTTTTCCTGAATCCTGAGCTTATAAACATCCTTAACGGCCTGAACTGAATTTGGCCGCTACCTGTGTGAATGCATCACTGCTTGTTTTATCTATTACGTTACCCACAGTCCTCCCTTCCTGATGAGGTCTATCCACACTCGTTCCGCACTAGCATCAATCATATTGATTTGCCTCATAGGGGAGAGTTACTGTTGCGTTTTATGTCAGGGAAAATTGTCGTCCAGCTCTCCCTTATTAATTAAGCTGAGAACTCAACAGCTTAAAGAGCCTCTTGGGTTTATTGTTCGATTTGTGTAATTTATTGGACTAGCGGTGAGAGTTTGGGTTAGCATGATTTTTGACACGGTTCCAGAATAGCGCTTGTCCAACTAAATAAACATCAGGCTGAGGAATAACAGGTATTTTCCACTGTTGGATTCAAAACTCTGACGCGGATGCATTGGCTGGCCCCTCTCTCCCGGGCTGTGAACCCCTCATGTGGCCGTGCTTCTCAGCAGTGAGAGGCCCTGTTAGCAGATCTCACCACCCAACCATGTGCTGTTATTACCCATTTTCATCTGACGGGGTAAATTGTGGTTATGGATCTGTTTATAGTGGCCACCAAGTCCAAATTGACCCTGTTTACTTTCTTAACATATAGTCCAGGTCTTACTGTGAATGATTCATTGAGGCATGTTATTCCAAAGGAAAAAAAAAAGTTTTTCTTCATAAGCCTATCAAAATGTCATAAATTGCTACAAAACATTTTTACATATAATAATAATAATAATAATGATAATAATAATAATAATCTAATAATTAAGGTTTATTGTTTACAGGGTTATTATTATTAACTATTATATATTACTATAAATATTTTTATATGGATAAAATTCATTTTCTAGTAAATATTCAGTCTTATAGTTTTATATATTATAAATGTAAATATAATTGTGTGTGTGTGTGTGTGTGTGTGTGTGTATATATATATATATATATATATATATATATATATATATATATATATATATATATATATATATATATATATATATGATATTTTTTTATTTTTATTTATTTTTTATGCTTGGTCTTGATTACATCAGAAGAAATGGTTTTCTGATGTGTAGCAGGATGCATTTTGATAAAATTTTACAAAAATAAGAGGTAAAGTCAGAATGAGCACTTCATTTTTGTTATTCAGTCCTTGTTGTCCATATCTGTAACTGTCTCTCAGGTCTATAGTCGGAATGACCATGTACAACCAGGCCACACAGGAGATCGCCAAACCATCAGAGCTGCTCACCAGCGTGCGGGCCTACATGACAGTGCTGCAGTCCATCGAGAATTATGTGCAGATTGACATCACCAGAGTGTTCAACAACGTGCTGCTGCAGCAGACCCAACACCTCGACAGCCACGGAGAGCCAACCATCACCAGCCTCTACACCAACTGGTGAGACTCTACATACCCATCCCAGAATAGCCACAGAGTGAGGATGAATGGCTCTGTTCCAAAACCAAGTGTACCACCTGCATAGGCTGCTGCCTTCTAAGACATCTCAACTTAATTGGAACTTAAATGACTAATTTAGAGCACTCTATATATGAAGCAACAAAAAGCACTGACTAAACTCTAATACAGTTTGGCATTAGTATGTTGCCAGGCTTACAACATGATGCACAGCATAAAAAAGTCAGTTTTAATTCACCTAAACTGTTATATCATTTAAATATTTATATTAACTAGGGCCCTATGAAGTCCATTAAATTTTCTCCCAAATTAAATTTTTTCTCTTTTTTTTTTTTTTAATGGTGTAATTACATATTTTAAATACAATCTAAACAATTTACATTTATCGAACTTTAGCAATTTCAAAATAATGAATAGAATATTAAGACATTAACTGTAATAGAGTCCTATAAATTGTTTTACTATTTTCTGAATTTCTGTTAAACCATAACCATAAATTAAACCATAAATAATGCATAAAACATCAGCAATTTAATTAGTTTTTAAAACATAATAAATTGAATTGAAAAACATTTTGTATAATTCTTTGTTAAAAGTGTTACATAACAGGTTCAGACACTTAAAAATGGATAAAAATTGTCTTTAAAATATAATGGCTAAATGAGAGGTTCATATGGTGTCTTCTAATGATATTTGTTTGATGTTATTCTGTGTGCAGGTATCTGGAGACCCTACTGCGGCAGGTTAGCAACGGTCACATCGCTTACTTTCCTGCCATGAAGGCCTTCGTCAACTTGCCCACAGAGAATGAGCTCACCTTTAATGCGGAGGAGTATTCTGACATATCTGGTGAGGGGGAAAAAAGCACAACAAAAAGACTTTGAATAAAGGATTACCTTGTTTAGAAACGTTGCACAATCTTCAGCTGGACATGATTATGTCCATCCACACTCAAACTGCGATAGCGCGTCTAAAATCTCTCGTCTTTGTCTCTAAGAAATGCGTTCCCTGTCTGAGCTGCTGGGTCCGTACGGGATGAAGTTCCTCAGCGAGAGCCTCATGTGGCACATCTCCTCCCAGGTGGCTGAACTCAAGGTGAGTGATAAAGGTCGCTGAGGTAAAAGGTCACACCATTAGGCTTGTCGAAATTCAGATTCTTTGCAGCCTGAGAGCAATTAAAACGCTGATTCCCACATTGACAGGTGTTTTACTTTATTTGTATTAACATTTATTATTTTTTTCACCAGTTTTAATAATTTTCTTGGTCAATTATTTAATTATTTTTTCTTTATAGGAAAATTAACTTTGACTTACTGGCAGGTCTTCAGAATCTGTGCCCTTTTTATAATTTTTCAAATATTATATTTGTAGAATTTTAGGAAAAACTGTGAAATTATGTCTTTTTTTTAAACCCCAAAAGACAGTAGTGCGTTTGTAAAACAGGATTAAGTTAGGGTGACCATACATGCCAGTTTTTTTTTTCGGACACATCTTTTCAGGATTTCTATATTGTCTTAAATATCTAGGTTTCGACTTTGTGTACGTATGGAGACCTGATCGGTATTTGACGCCCTCGAGGTACTTTGAATCAAATCAATATAGAAATTCTGGCCAGGACGCATCCAGAAATAATTACACACATGGCCATACTAATTAAATCATCCAAATATGGAAAACCAAAACACAAGAGGTTGTGTAAAACGTTTTGATTGATTGGATGTTTCAATTTTGTGGACACGTGAAGAGCTTTCTGTGAATTTCTGCAGCCACAGATTCCATGTGGGCCTGTTTTCCGGGAACAGAGTTTAGGTAGCACTTCCCCTCACTCCGAGTTACTGTCAACAATCATGAATTAACTGGAACTGTGATCAAACCTGAACCGAATGCTAGCTTGATTGCATTGAAGTTAAAGCCTTCCCCATGAGGTATGAATGGTGTATTGTTTGGTCTCCCTGACACCGTGATTAAGGAATGCACTGCTTTTTGCTCTTTCTTGGGCAGTTCATATTTATATAGTTTGGGGGGTTTTTTTCTTTAATTTCATTCATTAATGGCAGCAGGTTTGCAAATGCGTGATATACGTAATTGAAACAGCCCTCTGTATTATAAAAGTTTCTTGAGCAACAACCACCACCAAGTGTGTGAACACAGGCTTGGCACATGTCAGTGACGTTCCAACATGCAAACCTTTCTCCTTCAGCTGAAAGTAATTTGAGGGGAAAAAGTTTCCTATCTGACCCACAATCAGCTCTGGAGTGAAATGGTTTATTTTGCGTTTCCATTCTGCGCCATGTTCACCAAAGGACTTTAACGCGGAACATGTTTTCTCTTAGAGCTCAAATTACGCAAATCATTTGTTAACATGCAAAGTCTAGCGTTTCTCCGTAGTTCTCGTCTCAGGCAATTTCATGCCTTTAATCGGCTACTGTTCAAGATTGTTTTTAGTTTAGGTCTTAAAAAATATTTTCTGAGTTTAAAATTAAGTGCAATTCGACAGCATTTGTTTAAATTTTATGACAAATGCTTGTATTAGAGTTTTTGTTGTTTTTCCTTTGTGCATGTAGCTTATGAGATCTGTATGAAGATGTACAGACTGCTTCAGACCTATTTGCATAATTCATCAGCTTTTTCATTGTATTGTCTTTTATCGCTCTTACAGAAACTTGTGGTGGACAATGTGGAGGTTCTGACCCAGATGAGGACCAGCTTCGACAAGCCGGACCATATGGCAGCACTCTTTAAGCGGCTCACATGTATGTATCAGTTGTGGGACTTTTAATTTTTAATTTTTATTTTTATATATATATATATAAAACACAGAAATCATATATTTGGTTCTGTAAAATTTATTGAAAAGTTATAAAGAAATTATAAAAATTATAAAGAAATTAAATTTTAATATATATTAAAATAGAAACAGCTTTTTAAATTGTAATAATATTTAGTTATTTAGTTTATATATATATATATATATATATATATATATATATATATATATATATATATATATATATATATTTAATAATATTCACGGCAGTGCATATTTACATATGTTTAATAAATAAGTCTGTTTATTTGCTTCATGCACTTTTTCTGATATTAAATATATTAAATGCAGTAGTATATCAAATAAATTCCTTTTTTCCCTCTCTGCTGGTTTTTGATCTAGTTCAGATTAATCTTCCCATGAACAGCATTTAATAACAAAGAAAACCTCATTTAGTTGCTTTGTATGCCTTCTTATCAAAGTGGCTCACATATTGACATCATTTTAACGTCATGCACAAAGCTATATTAATATTGTGAGACAAGGTCAAAAATGACAAAACTCCAAAAATATCAAAACGGCAATTTAGGCGTTTTAAATGCTAACTTTCCAGTCGTGTTCGTCCACCACAGGTGGAGAAGCCCTGTATTAGACAGTAGCTGTTTGGAATGTCATGGTATGAGCTGTAATAACACCCACCACCCCCCTCCTCACTGCAGACAGGCCCACTACACAGAGCTATTTGAGCTATTTGTTATGGCTTGTCCTCGTACAGTCATATTATTGAGCTCAAATGTGAGCAAGAATTTAAAAATTCCGTCTGAAGAATGTTGCCCGAATATACTCCACCTGCAGACCTATTTTTAGTGGTTCCAAAGGAAGAAAATGGCCTATTTTTGGAAGTTATTAATGACTTGTCTTCTATTTCTGTAGCGGTTGACAGCGTGCTGAAACGGATGACCATCATCGGCGTGATTTTGTCGTTCCGCTCCTTGGCTCAGGAAGCTCTCAGAGATGTAAGTTGTTAACCAGACGTCTGGTTTCTTTCATGGCTCGCTCCACACTCGTGTGGACGTTGTTTCAGCTTAACATAAAGATGTTGTACATCTCACAGATGCGTTTTTTGCCCATCCCTATACTGTATTAACTTTTTTTTGCTTCCATGAAATGTGCAAGGTGTTAAGTGAAATGTCCAAGCTGCTTATTTTTATACAGTACACATGGATGATGATGAAAGAAGAATACGACTTGTGCATGATATACCATCTCTTCTGAAGTCATGCAATGTCTTTATGTAACCGATGTGTACTTACACTGTGATTACATACCATGTACCCATCAAGTTACTATTTAAGTACACAGGTGTTAGGGCCACTTAATATAAAGTGTTGAAATTATTGTAAGGAAAAGAGCAGCTCAGACATTCTTCTGATTCTGTGTTCGAAGGAAGAAATAAAATAATACCGCACTGGAACGAAGTGAGTTTAATGACAAAACAGATCACAGATGTGTCCTTTTCTCCAGGTGCTGTCCTGCCACATTCCCTTCCTGGTGAGCTCCGTGGAAGACTTCAAAGACCACATTCCTCGTGAAACTGACATGAAGGTAAGGTGACGTTCAGACTTGCCGCCAGCGATAACGATGGGCCGCCGGACCTGAAATTCTCCCTTTTTTCAGGTCGCCATGAACGTGTACGAGCTGTCTTCTGCGGCAGGCCTGCCCTGTGAGATCGACCCCGCTCTGGTAGTGGCTCTGTCTTCCCAGAAGTCTGGTAGGTAGTCATTCGAGATGCTATTGCGCATTAGGACATTTCTAACCCAGATGTAACTTTTTGGCATCAAAATAGAAACTGGCTCGTTTTTTTTCCCAGTCAGAGAAAAATCAAACGGCGTAACTTGAAGTTCTTTGGTTTTGGCCTCTTAAAGTGCAGTTTAGCTTATGTGCCGATACACATCAGGTGTTTCTGCCCTACATTTGTTAGAACGCGGAGTCCATCAGCGTTTGCTACACAATAGGTAGTTAACAAAGTGTGACGTCGGTGTGCACGTACTTGAAAGAAAAGCTGAACAGGAATTCTTTTTCCAAAGTGCAGTTTGTTGCTCAAATCTAAAGGCCATTTCATTCCAAATGATTTACCAGAAATCCCTGTATTAAGACCTTGGATGCAAGCTAGCTGGCTGTAAAAAAGGTTTGGTTTGTGTTGAAACGTTAAGTGGTATCACATGGTTTATATCGGGTCTAATCTGGTCAAGTACTGCAGCGCTAGGATGCTCGCTCGCACTGTGATTACGGTGTAACCTCACACTATAATACACACTCAGAAACATACATTACATCCACACCCATGTTCACTTCGGTCACAGTATCAGTTTACCATGCCTTATTATTTTCTGTGGTGAATGATTTCACAAGAAAGCTTCAAACCTCACATGGCCAGGCCTATCTTAACCACAACCTCAAGAGTTAAAAATAATAAAAAAATATATGTGCATAAGAGATATGTCTCAAGAGTGTCATTTTAAGTGTGGATAAGTGGATAACTAAAACGATGCTTTTTTTGTGGAGTGACAGTACTCAATTTAAGACTGGCCAATATTTTGCACGATATATTCATGTGCATCTCGTCAGTAAAACGGTTCTTCGATTAGCGGTAAATCGCCATCACCTGTTTTCAAATGGAGCGGCAGTTAACACACACAGCCGTAGAGCACTGACAAGCTACGCAGTATCGTGTTCAGTTTTGCAGATGATTCATTTGCAATACTGAACCTAATATTGCGTACCTTGTCAACTAATACTTTTTCCGCCCCATCAAGAATACTTTAAATCGCTTCTCACAAAAAACCTTTATAATGTTATATATGTTTTTTTAAATAAATGCTGTTTATCTATAAATCCTGAATATTTCCACAACAATTTGACAACTACTTTTAACGTGCTTACTATTGAGCAGCACCATTAAAAGAATAAATAAAAAAATATATTAATAGAAAACTTAATAGACATTTTTAAATAACTGTAATATCACACTTTTTTTGAAGAGCATCTAATTATAAAATATATTTTTGTAGTATTTTTGTTTCAAAAACTTGCACCAATCTTGATGTTTTGTAATTTTTTTTGTAACCAATGCTTGTGCATTTCTGTAGTTTGTGAGGCTAGTTTCAATGTAGCTTCTCTCACACAGCTGTCCAGCGTTGCTTATCAATCCCTCATCTTGCATTAGAGCCCATACGGGGAATCGGCTTCCTGAGAAGAGCCTTGTGCGCTTATACATACCTCATTCCACACAGAAGTTCTCCAGAATTGAGCAAAGCTCTCCGGTGAACAGCTTTCATTTTCTCAGGGCAGCCCAGACCCTCCAGGGCCTCTTGGCCAGCACCGATGTTTTTGTTCTATTCCCCTGATGGTTAAGTCCAAACGTCTTCTGTTTACTATCTAAATAGCGAGTCAACTCAAACTAGACTTAATTGAATCACTCCCAAATGCTGTTACGCTAATAACATAAATAAGAGTTAATTTCTGGACATTAGTGACGTTTTTCTTGGCCCTTCACGCAGGTTTTCGGACACTGTCCAGAGAGAAAATGCAATCGCTGCAATTTCCCTGCCATCTCACAATGGCAGCACATCAGTATTTCTCAGAGTTACCTAAAGAAAAATTCATGAACTCAATTCTCTGTTTATAACAGAAAATATTAGCCCGGAGGAGGAGTACAAGATCGCCTGTCTGTTGATGGTCTTCGTGGCCGTTTCCATGCCGACCCTGGCCAGCAACGTGATGTCACAGTACAGTCCCGCAATAGAAGGTACCAATTTTTACATTTCAGACTGGCGCTGAACCGCTGCGAATGAAATCAGATTACATCTGCGCTGTTTGAACTGCGGTCCGCTGGAACGGCGCGTTTTAATGCGCATGGCATTTATCGCGTGTGTGTGTGTGTGTTAACTCTCTATAAATCTTTTAAGGTCACTGCAACAACATTCACTGTCTGGCTAAAGCGATAAACCAGATTGCCGCTGCTCTGTTCACTATCCACAAGGGCAGCATAGAGGATCGCCTCAAAGAGTTCCTCGCCGTAAGTAACAGTATTAGCTGTAATTCCTCTAAACTCTGGCTTAAAGCTTTTTTCGTGTCCAATGCTTTTACTACACAACATGAGATTTACGTTAACATGTTAACAACGATAAACACTCCGTTCACGCAACTCTCACTCCGGGACTCTGCTGCTTAATAAAAGTCTGCAATTCTCTCCAACAGCTCGCCTCCTCCAGCCTGCTGAAGATTGGACAGGAGACGGATAAAACCACTACACGGAACAGGGAGTCTGTTTACCTGCTCCTGGACATGGTGAGCGAATCCACACCTCCGTTACGAGACAGAAAAACAGAGCTTTTCAATCATATTCTCTGTAGACATATCTGTTTTTATTGATAATGCATCAATTATTCAAGAGAGACTTATATGTTATGGGGTTTTAAATATATGTATATAATGTATGCTGTTTTGGAAGTCTCTGAATATCTCTTAAAGAGAACTGATGGGATTTTATAAATGATAATTAAGTCTTTCCGCATACATGAAATATTTGGGAGGGGTTGCTTGCTGTCAAGGAATATTCAGCAGCAAAAACTGATTTCAAACGTTAATATAACCTTATTAATAATAAGAAATCTGTATATAAGACTGATTTCTAAGTAATTGTGACACTGAAGTAGTGTGATTCAGATTTAAATCACAGGATTAAATTACATTTCAAAGTATTAAACGGAACATAAAATTTAACAAATAAAAATCATTGTTTTAATGAAATTGATTGTGTAAATAATGGGCATGATACTTATGCACACTGTCACCTTAAAAGTTTGAGATCAGTGGAGTCTCTTATGCTCATCAAGGTTGTATTTATGCAATCAAAAATGCATAAAAAAACTATAATTGTAAAATATTATTGCAGTTTCTCATGCTGTCCTACTTTCAAATATAATTTATTTCTATTACGCAGCAATTCATTTTCATCAGCCATTACTGTAGTCTTCAGTGTCACTCGATCCTTTAGAAATCATGCTAATATTCTCGTTGGTTATCAGTGTTGAAACTGCTGTGCTGTGAATTTTCTTTAACCTATAATAATTCTTTAATTCTTTGAATAAAACAATTAAAGACCAGAGTGCATTATTGTAACACAAACACCGTTGTTGTTGTTTTATTTTCATTTATCAAAGAATCCTGAAAAACGTATTACAGGTCCCAAAAAATATTAGCAGCACAACTGTTTCCAACATTAATTATAAATCAGCATATTAGAAGGATTTCTGAAGAATCATGTGACACTGAAGACTCTAGTAATAATCCTGAAAATTCAGCTTTGCTTCACAGGAATAAATTATATTTGAAGTATATTACAATAGAAAACTTTCAGTGAATTGAAACAAAAATTTATGTTTTTCAGTCCTTTTTATGAAATGATTCCAACCTTTATGAGCACAAGAAACTTCTTTTAAAATCATTAAAAAAACGTACTGATCTCCAACTATGACATGTAGTCTAAAGTCAGTAGTTTTATCATAACTTCACATTGCTTTATGGCATAAGAAGTCCATTTTCCCCCCATAAAAAGTATTAACTAAAATTGTCAATTTTTTTTTTTTTTTAACCTTTATTGCTTTGAACCAAATGCAGTAAGGTCAATTTTGTTTTCAGTGTAATGGTTTGGTTCAATGCTTAGAACTGAAGAATGTTTTGAACTCCCTATGGTGAAAATGAATAGGCAAAGTACTCAAAAGAACCAAACTTAGCTGCTTTGGTGCACACTATTTCTCCATATTTCCATCTTTTTTTTTTTGTTTTTTGTCCATAACCATGTGATGACTGGGAAATGTGCTAAGGACTGTTTCTGTTGTTTTTGTTTGAGAGTCACGCAGCTCTTTTGATCTGTAAGGCTTGCTGGGGATTTGTCCCTGGGATTTTTCGCTCTTTGAAGCGCAATCTGCAGGATGCGTTGAATTAGAGCGTCATGGAAATCTTTTTTTTTTTTTTATCGGAACGAGCCCACGAACTTCCCAATCCCATCTGTTCTGATTCTGAATGCCGTTGTTTTTTGTCTAGATCGTTCAAGAATCGCCATTTCTCACCATGGACCTCTTGGAATCCTGCTTCCCGTATGTCCTGCTCCGGAACGCCTACCACGCCGTGTACAAGCAGTCTGTGTCTTCTTCCGCGTAAGAGTTCCCGTGCGTAGAGCACTCGAGGGGCGGATACTTCAGCCCTCATTCCATATTCCTCTGTAGGATTCTCCAATGTTATAGTCTTACCAGTTCAAGACTTTTAATGGGATCAATACTTTTATGACACTGAATAAAGAGGGAAAAAAATGATTTGTTTATTGACCACTTACAATAATCGAGTTTGATCCCAGGGACTAGTGACACTAAGTATCATTTTGACCATTTTTTTTTTTTTGGTTTGTGTTTTAATTTGCAATGGTTAAACATGGAAACAAACACATTAAATAGTTAATTGTGTGTGTTGGGACGTGGGGGGGAGGGCAATGGTGAATTATTAAAAACTCTACATCATGCTAAATGCTTGTTACGATAACAGATGCCTCTATGAAACAGTGATTCTTTTTTTGATGTTGTTCTAGATCTAATCTGTGTGGGTTACTGCGTGCTTTCTCTCTCTCTCTCTCTCTCTCTCTCTCCCTCCCTGTGAATTTGCATTTATTTTCATTACACTTTGTGTTCCTTTGACATACTTGCCAAATTAATGGATATAACAGCATCTCATTTGGATTGAAATGGCAGAATTGTGCATAACTACATGTTATAAAAGCAACCTAGTGTTGTTTGTACAAAGCATAGTATAATTTTTTAACTAACTTTCATGATGCCTTGTGGCATTGACACTCCATTGTACCTGTCTGTGAGCTACAATAAACATTCTTACATATTTATTGAATGTTTATCAGTTGTTTTCCCCCTCCTCTCCTTTAGCTGGTTTTATATGTTTTGGATTTTTTGGAAATGACAATGTATCTTCCATAACATGAATAAACATCAGGTCAAATGCAGTTTGACTGGTCCACTTTAATTATGTTTAGTGATGTAAAGTAGTTTTGATAGTCGTGAAAAATCTGGAAATAACAGTCAATTGTATTTTTGAGTCTATATTTAAAAATCATTATTTATATATATATATATATATATATATATATATATATATATATATATATATATATATATATATATATATATATATATATATATATATATTTATTTATTTGTTTATTAAAGTCATTCTTCGTGGAAAATCCATTTGTCAGGAAACATGGGACCCTGTAACAGGTTGCATGTGTGATTTTTGACACTTTATTATGTAGAAATATGAAAAATGGCTTCTATATACAGCATTTTTATTATTCTGTTTTTAGCCCAAGCTGACAGGAACATTGCTAAACCTCTTTGATCGGAGGCTGTTCATCTAAATCTTCTCACATGAACTGAGCCAAAGGGCACACTGTGCAGATGTTTTTAAAAGACTAGATTTACTTTTATGGACTTGTTTTTACCTTTTTGTTTGCACTGTTTTTAGCTGCACGTTTAAGTTGTGCCTGGCCCTTTTATAGTTAAAACCTAATGTTGCTGCAGAAACAAAAAAAAAAACATATTTGTCCAGTTGTGTAACTGCATAAATGAGTCACGTAAATGATTTGCTATATGGCTTTTCTATGTTTCAAGCTCTCATAGCATATTGATATTTTGTGTGAGACTGCAGCATTTTCCAGTGAATATATATCCTCTTCTGGACTGATAATCACTTCATGAATTTGCTTAATAGAGCTTTTCAATCCCAGAAGAGAATTGGCATTTGACTCATGAATTCCCTCAGAAATTTCTAACGGGTTTTTAGGCTGGCAGTCGATTTATGAGTAAATTAGGGCGTCTAGTTAACATTTTTTGAGGACACTTTCACATCGTGCTGTATAATATAAATAGCCATTCCTCAAATAAGACTAAACGTACGACGACTATTTTCTACATAAAGACTACAAACGGATGTCTAATTCGTCATAAACATAACCTGCCATCCTTATGGTAGTTGTAGTCTTTTGGTAACTTACTAGCGACTGGCTTTTTTGTTTTCCAGAGTTTGCTATACATTTTAAAAACTGAAATGAATGTTAACCGTAAACCTTACTCGTAAATAAGACGCTAAAGACACGAAATTCGCCTCAAGGTTGCTGTCTACCAGTACGTTTCACGGTTAAGTTTTATATATGTTTTACTAATAATTGCGCTCCTAATATTTTCATGTACATGCTATTTTATAGTACACATGCTATCTTACAAATATCTCCATATTTTAAGGCAAACATTATGGATTAGCCTCCATAGCGTGCAAAAATATCAGCTCCAAATATAATAAGCCTACACGCTTCATTGCTTTCGTAATATTACTTCAGGAGGATGTAAAGTGTGACTCTTCTCCTTTTAGGTTTTTTTTAGATCTTATTCTAGTGTCCTAATCAACACAGACCGATGTTGATTAGAGGTCTGCCTTTAAATGAACAACTCCTTATGTCCACAACTCTATGTACTATTTTACTTATTCAAACAGCGTTTTTGTCTCGAAGTCTTTTACGGCGGCAGTAAGTCAACAGTCTCGTGTTTGAGGGCGCAACAGGAGACTGAAGTGATGGAGGAGGAGGTGGGCTGCTTTACGTCCCCAGCCCACCTCCTCTTATTCCTCCTCCTCCAGCTGCTTCCAGTCGCTTTCTGTCAGCAGGAGCCGGAGGAGAGACCAGTCCACCAGCGCGCTCCTGAAGCGAGGAACCCGACGAGCATTTCCAGGAGCGAAACCTTTTCTCCACCTCCGCTGCAGCGAGAATTTATAAATGTGAGCTTTCGTTCTCCGTGTATCTGCTGCGAGTCTTCAGCATGCCGAAGTTAGTTTGAGGAACTTTGTTTTGGGGGGGAGCTTTTACGCGCAAGGGTCTCCAGAAGATCTCTGCATGCCCTTGGTGAAATATAAATAGCGTCGCCTCTCGGTTTTTTCTTTATATCACCAAAAAACATGTTTTCCTACGAGATGTTCATCTGCGTCCTGGCCATCGCCTGTCTCTTGGAGATCCCCCGAGGCACCTCGGCCGCGTCCTGCGAGCCCATCCGCATCCCCATGTGCAGGTCCATGCCGTGGAACATGACCAAGATGCCCAACCACCTCCATCACAGCACGCAGGCCAACGCGGTGCTCGCCATCGAGCAGTTCGAGGGGCTCCTGGGCACCCAGTGCAGCCCGGACCTGCTGTTCTTCCTGTGCGCCATGTACGCGCCCATATGCACCATCGACTTCCAGCACGACCCCATCAAGCCCTGCAAGTCCGTGTGCGAGCGGGCCAAGTGCGGTTGCGAGCCGGTCATGAAGAAGTACAACCATACGTGGCCGGAGAGTCTGGCCTGCGAGGAGCTGCCCGTGTACGACCGAGGAGTCTGCATCTCACCTGAGGCGATAGTCAAGGCGGAGGGGCCAGGTTATTCATGCATTTATCACTGATTTTTGCTATGTAATTATTTAATACTAACATTATATATTCTCGGACTCTTGATAGCCATTTAGGTGTAAGAAAGTGACACGATTTGTGCAAATGTAAACTGTATAGTTTTATTTATATAATATAGATACAGATTTTATTATAGTCTGTGCGAAATGTTGGAACACTTCATAATCTCAATATCAAAGTGGGTAATTTTTATTTATTCACTGTAGTGATGTGAATTATGGAATTAAATATTCATATACTATATTATAATGAAATGTGTGTTATTGACAGTCTTATCATTCTGAAAATGTGCACATTTACCTAAATAATTTGTTTATAATATATACATACACATATATATATATATATATATATATATATATATATATATATATATATATATATATATATATTGATTGTATTGTAGTCTATATGTAGTATAGTAGGAATATGTGTATATGGAAAGTGTGATTATTATCATTATCATTATTATTATTAAATGGCATGAATTCAGGTAGATTGAATACTTTTGACATTGTCACTATCAAAATAGCCAATTTATATTATTATTATATACGTTATATATATATATATATATATATATATATATATATATATATATATATATATATATATATATTATATTATATTATATTTGATGTCTTTTTGGGGCACTGTCTTTTCAGTATCGAAAGTGGCTACTTTCACATGAATTCATATGAACCTTCTATATTCATGCACGTTAGTTATAACTTATATTATGTGTATAGTATTATTTATTCTATTATTAACGCCTGCAATCATTAACATCAATAAAATTCTGTAAAATTCTTTCTTCCCCAAAGATAACCCGTACTATCAAGACCCTTCAAAATGTAACCCTGGTGAGAGAATGTTTTATTACTTTGGAAATTATTATAAATTGCTCATTTTAAAGTGTTTGAACATTAATCTGAGTTCTGGTACTTATACAGAAGGAAACCCAGACTTTCCAATGGATTCACATAATACCAACTGCAAAGGAGCTAATGGTATGTTATTTAACCATCAGTAGTTTTGTTATGTTTTTTAGTTTTGTTTGTGCGCATAAGTTATCTACAAATATTATAAAATTGCATATCAAAGTGCTTTACAGTTGCTGTTTAGATGATGCAAAAATAAAACAACATTTCTTTGAACGTAACGTTGCAGGTTTACAGCTGTGCCTAAAATTTCTAAAGATAAATAAACGCCTTTACTTTTTCAGATCGGTGCAAGTGCAAGTCTGTGAGGCTTGTTCAAAAGACATATTCAAAGAACAATTACAATTACGGTAAGGCCTTTACCGGTTTCCAACCTGCTCTTTTTCTTTGCTTTGCACCTCTGTACACGTTCTCCGTTTTCATCGTTTCTCTTTGCAGTCATCCGGGCGAGAGTGAAAGAGATCAAGACCAGAAATCATGACCTGAGTGCCATCGTGGAGGTCAAAGACGTCCTGAAGTCTTCTCTGGTCAACATCCCTCGAGACACCGTCACTCTTTATTATAACTCCGGGTGTCTGTGTCCTCCGCTGGCAGCCAACGAGGAATATATCATCATGGGTTACGAAAATGAGGAAAGGTCCAGGTAAGGCCTGATTTATGTGATGGGGGATGTTTGCGGATGGTTTTCCTGTTCTCATAAATCGTTTCTCCCACAGGCTGCTGCTCATTGATGGATCCATTGCGCAGAAGTGGAAAGACAAAATGGGCCGGAAAGTAAAGGTATGAGAAATGGGTGCTTCGGTCTTAAAATATCTAAATGTTACTTAAAATGTCGAACACCTCACGTCATTGCATGAGAGGTAAAATATGAACTCAAGCAGCAGCTGCAAAGAAATGACGTTTAATCATACGCCCGTGAGCCAGCTTTGATTAGTGACTTTTAAGCAAGCGATCTTAAGGTGATTTTTCATGAAAGTACGAATCGGTTCTCCTGAGGTTCTCACAGGTTTCCGGTGTAGAACCAAACAACTGTTTTTCTTAAAAATAAAACATTTTATCCTCTCAAACCTAGTTTTTGTATAATAGATAACTGAATATGTAATTAATATACTCTTAAAGTCTCCAAATACTTGTATGCATATATAGACATATGTGTTTGTGGACATCCATTTAATTATGTATTTATTTTAATAAATGTGCTTAACTTTATACATATCTAGTAAGGTATATCTAGTAACTTTTAAAGTATGAACGGTTTTACACAAATTAATTTTTGCGTTTTTATGTCACCAAATACTTACGTCTAAATAGAAAGAATTTGCCTATTTTTATGATTGCCTATATATGCGTGTATATTTTTAATAGCCCAGATAGATATGTAGGCATGATAGCAATAATGTACGTTATTCTTCTGCAAACTATTTTGTACGGGTTTGACCTGCTGACATTAAATGTAAGACTGTAGAGTCTTTGAATGAGCATATGGAAAGAGGCCCCTGATGCAGAGGGCAATGGGAAGTGACTAATGTTTTTCTGCGTGTGCCAGCGCTGGGACCTGCTTTTGCGTGAGCAGAGCCGAGTGAACTCGGGCAGGAGCAACACGAGACGGAGCCGCCACTAACCGTCTGTCCTTAAGAAAAACCACACGGACAATCCCGAGGAGGAGAGGAAGGTTCAAAAAAAAAAACTGAAAAATTGCACTATTGTACTTTTTGTTTTTCATTTTTGGCTGAGACTTTGTGTTTTTATTGTTGTTATATTCTCATAAACAAAATGTTGCCTTTGCACAAACAAAATGTTGGTTTGACATTGCTCTGTATGCTTGTTGGGAAAGGGTGGAATGAACGGGAGGAGGGAGGAGTGTTGAGGGCCCAAAGATGCCAGTGCGCTTCGACGTGACGCAGCACTCCATTGAGCTCGCTGTGTGCAAAAGCAACAGACGCGCTCTCATCGCAAACTGCAGCTGCGCCGAATTTCCCCCTCAGGAGGTTTAACCGTTCTTCCGAAGAACAATGAAGAACGGCGCGGGGGAGAGAGAGAGAGAGAGAGAGAGTGAGAGAGAGAGAGAGAGAAAGTGAGAGAGAGAATCTTTTGGCAGGAGCACAGAGACGTCGAGATGATCCAAGGCTGGGAGCGTGTAACATTATCGTGGACGACGAAAACAAGCTGTTGGGCTTTCTGAATGATGTTCATTTTAAAAAAAAAAAAGAAAAAAAGCTTTTTACATGATAATTTCTGTAGTTCTGTTCTCTCGTAGATATGCTTGATCTTAAGTGTCAGCTGCATTTGCAAGCGTCATGCGATTAAAATGGCCATCAATGTACAAACTGTACATGACGCTTCAGAATCCACCGCGCGTCCATTATCGGCCTGTAACCCGGTTTGCATCTAGCTGAAGACGTGACCATTAATGTATGCATTGTTGATGACACCAGTTTCACAAACAGACATTTTGTCTTCCAAGACGAACAAGAATATTTCTTCACTGTACTTTCGGTTCAAGTAAAGATCTTTAATCTTAACTCGGTGTGACGTATTTATTCTTATTGACGCGTGATGAACTTTACTCACCCCGAGGCCCGTCCGAAATGTGGACGAGTTTGTTTCTTAATCAGAGCAGATTTGGAGAAATCCAAAGCGTTGCGTCACTTGCTCACCAATGGATCCTCTGCAGTGAATGGGTGCCGCCGGAACGAGAGCCCAAACAGATGATAAAAACATCACAATTATCTACATGACTCCAGTCCGTCAATTAAAGTCATGTGAAATGAAAAGCTGTGCGTTTGTAATAAAACTAATTCGTTGTTGAGACATTTTTAATTTAAAACCATTTCTTCTGGCTGAAATGTGAGTCTTCTATCCTTCTACCCTGTGATGTTTTCATCATCTCTTTGGACTCTCATTGTGACGGCACCCATTCACTGCAGAGGATCTATTGATGAGCAGGAAAGTATTGCTAAATGTCTCCAAATATATTGCAATAAAGACAAAAACTCATCTATATCTTAGATGTCCTGAGAGTGAGTCATTTTTAGTCCATTTAAATTTTTAATCCTTTAAATCTTGTCTTAATATTTATCAAAATATTTTTTTTTCTAAAAACAAGAAATAACCTTGTTTCCCCTTTAAATTAAGTTTGTGTTTAATGCATAAATTCACATAATTTTGATATTTCGAGTCATGACGAGGAGAAAATTCAGTAACACTTTACAATAAGTTGTCATATTGTTTGAGTTGATATATTAAATAACATCAACAAACAATAAAAAAAGCATTTATTACATTATGTTTTTATCTTTATTAATGTTATTTAATGAAAATACTGTATTGTTTATTCATGTTAGTTCACAGTGCATTAACTAATGTTAACAAACACAACTTTTGTTTTTAATAACGCATTAGTACATGGAAAAATTTACATTAAGATTAATAAATGCTGTAAAAGTATCGTTTGTTCTTTGTTCATGTTTACTAATGTTGTTAACCGATGAACCTTATTGCAAAGACAAAAATACTAAATAAGAATATTGTGTTTTGCAGTGAATTCAGAGGTTTCTTGACCTGAAAACTCCCCTCATGTTCCTTTGGCTGTTGGTCTCTGGATAGAGAGCAAACCTGGAGCCAGTCCAAACGAGCATGCTTTTGCAGTGTTTTGTGAAGCATTCCTGCTGTCAGGGAAAGAGAGAGAGTCTGTTTGTGCTTCTCAATGCTGTGGCTCAGTACTGGGCCCGGCATTACAGTAATCTACAGTAATAGAGTCATACAGAGTCACTCTTTGTAAACAACCTGCTCCAGAGAGCTGTTGCAATGACAGCTGTGGACCAGCCTTACAGGTACAGACTGCAGTAGTTTCATGCACTCAAATTCCACGGTAAGAGAGAGTTTTCAAATAACATCAAACATATTTGACACATTTGTGTTCCTACGCTTAATGTGCGTGATTAATCAGTGTATGTTATTGAGCATATTAACTAAAACCATATAAAATATTTTTGTTATATATATTTTGTTATATATTTCGATATATATATGTACTAAAATAAACTATAAAAAAATAAAAAAACAATATTAAAATAAAATATAAAAAAAATATATATAAAAAAATATATTATATATAATATTTATAACAATATATATATATATATATTTATTTATTTTTTGAATGATTTAATTTTGGATGATTTAATTTTTAACTTTTATTATAATTTAATTTTTTTTTTTTTTTTTGAAATGCACTTTAAAAATAAAGATTCTTCACAGTGACGTTCACAGAAGAATCTTTTGTTTCTCAAAGTACCATTCAGACAAAGATCCATCAATTTCTTTCATAATCTAAAGAACCTTATTTTGCCACAAAGACCCTTTTGTGAATCAGATTCTTTATGGAAACATTTAGACAAAAAAGGTTCTTCTTTGGTATTGTGAGAGACCTAACATTTTATTTTTAAGAGTGCGATTCGGGTCCAATTGACATCCATAGTATGGGGAAAAAAAGTACTTTGGAAGTCAGTGGGACTCTAAACAGTTTGGTTATCTTCAGAAAATATCTTTTTATTATCAGCATGTTTATTGTATGCTTTTACCTTGCATAGCTTTATTTGTGTTTCTGGATAAAATCCACCTGTCAAAGCAGAACTTGATTTGGAAATTGAAATTTTGTTTTAAAAGTAATTGTTTTTCCGTCCTGTGGATATGAACAGACCGCTTTTAGGCCGTCCATCCAGCGAGTGCTGACCCACGTTATGTCATGCTGTCAGCTCCGGCGGATGTTGTCAGACAAAAAAAAATTACTCCGAGACAAATTTATGTAGTCCTACGTGAAGGATCGGCGTAATCCCGTGCAGGGGGTTTATGGGAGAATTAACATGACATGGATTATTTATTGCGACATAATTGATCTTACGTTACGAGCCCATAACCGAGGCTAATGAAACGCCCTCACAATCAGTCCGTCCTGCAGCCCTCATATTTTAACTTGTTGAAATTATGCGACATGTGGGAGCCATCAAACAACATAGCGGCAATGTAAATCTCCCGTTTCCGTTTCTCTAGAGCTGCCGGAGGAGGAGTGGAGGGTCTGGGGCACGTCTCTGCTCATTCAGCATCTGGCCCTGCATCAAACCGATGGCCGGCCTCCCCGAAACATATCACTGACTTCACAAAACAGACCTGTAATGACTACCAGAGGAGCACTTCAGTGAGGCCTAACTACAGTTCCTCCGTATAAAATCAGCTTACGCACCATCGCCGGATTGGTTTGACATCCATTATGCATGAGAAGGGAAAGAATGGCAGACGATGCACTGATGTGTTCATTTTATGATGCTGAGCAGAAATGTTCCCTCTAAGTTGATGTTTGATGTCACTTCCGTGCAGACCAAAAGACAACCAGCGACGCAAGGGGACAAGAAGATGTGAAAGGAGGCAAAAATGCAGAAACTTTCATTTTTAATGGATGGATGGAGTTGCATTTTCAGTCATTTTCAGTGTGCACCTGAAGCTGTGAGGAGTCTTAAGGCGCTTAAGGCCCGTAATGTACTCTGCTCAAGTTCATTTCATGTTCTCAATGCGTCAGTAGGCATCCAATATTCACTTCTTGTGTGTAACCCGTCTTATGTATACTAATGGTTTTAATATATTCTTACTCAAGGGGGCGATAGAGATGCCTTCAAACGTTTGAGTCATTAAAACAATAACAAAATAAAGAAAAGGTTACCATTTGCGTTCATAGTTGGCTGAATTCCCACAAAATATTATTATTAACATTTTAAAATAAGATTAAACACACACACACACACACACACAAACTATACAGTCAATAGTATGTTTTGTACAGGTGTAGAATTGTATATAGAGAATTTAATAGTAATTAATGTAAATGTAAATAGTAATTAATTCTAAAAATAAATAAATAAATAAATAATTTAAAAAAAATAAATATATATATATATATATATATATATATATATATATATATATATATATATATATATATAGTGTACATAAAAAACTTCTGTGTTATATGTAACTAATCACTATATATATATCACTATATATACACACACATATATATATATATATATATAGGCCTATAGGTGTGTGTATGTCTCTTACATATATCTATCTATGTACAGTATAATATAGATAAATAGATAGATAGATAGATAGATAGATTTGACAGTAAAGTATAGATATATGTAACAAACTTGCTACAAAACTCCCCAAAAGTCTTTAGTTGGCAAAGCACACACTGCTTGGGTCTGGTGCTCAGAAGAGTACCAATAAAATATGATTTGCTCAGCAAGAACAAAAATTAGAGAACATTGCTGAGCAGAACAACTCTTAAAATTGATCTAGCCCTGTTTGATGTGGGCAGTGCTATCCAGAACCGCTGACAATGAGCACCCTTCCGGACCCTGGACAGGACCTCCCTGCACTCCTGAACGCTGAGAGAGTATCAAAGACTTACTGACCTCCATAATTCACAGCATAAGGAACTGCTGACAAGAGGAACTGTCCTTTTGGGTCTCTTTTTCCCTTTTTAGACATTTCCTGTCACACCGTAGGGTCTGCGTTCATGAATATGAACGGTGATCAGAAACACATGTTGAAATGTGTGTGAAAAATCTGGGAAATGTTTCAAATTTGAGGTGTGCAGACCGGGCCAAGTCGCAATTACATGCTGATAATATTTCAAGGTCACAGTCATTCATATTAATGATCTTTTTTTCCCCCATTTAATCTGTTTTTGTCAATGTGGGAATTAATTACTGCCATACTGACTCAATAAATAATTTTATTCCACATTAAACCAAATTATATGATTGACAAATATACCTTTTAGTTCATTTTGTCATTCTCTAAAGCTGAATTATTATTATTATCATTCGCTATGATATATCTCATTTATTTAGGCCTATAATCATATTTGTCAGTAGTATTATTTATACATTTATGTGTAAAAAAAATTAACGAGGAAAAAAGTAGGCCTACAGAGCGCACCTTTAAACTGCTCCTTGATACGGCATTTTCTTTGGGTTTGTGTTTCTTCGGTACGTGTTAACGGGAAAAAAAGAAAAAGATATTCCAATGCTAATTAAGTTTTGCACGCAAAGGGAATGAAATGGGCACAGCAAAGCCAAGAGTCACTTAGCAAAACCCTTTCTCAAACAAGGCAACATTTATGCCTATACATAATTTGGACTTTTACAGGGAAGGAACCTCTTGTTTTATATTTAACACATTTTGGGAGTCCCTCTGTTTGATACATTTTAATGCTAGCACAAAACATGCTCCCTAATTATCACCTGCCATTAGTTTTAAAAATAACAACATTTCAACTTTGACATGACCACTAGAATGTGATCTAACATTGACTGAAAAATATATATTGTTTAATCATTTAAAAAAAATTAAATCAAGGTACACTTCTTTTAAGGTTTCTTGCTTGTGGTCAACTTTACGTAATAAAACCGTCGTAATTCTGAAGGTCTTTAATTCACCTCAGATCGTTAAACAACAAATAAACTTGTGAGCTTTGTACGTTTGTAATATCTTTAAGTAGCTAAGGTGCTTTTATTGTTCTCCGTGGACATAAAGTTCACAATTTACGCGTATAAGTAACTTTTGAACGGAGAACTTTAACCTCCTTTGAAAGCTGGGATGTAGCTAGGATGCTAAGAAGCATTTTTGTTTTGCATCACGACTAGCCAATATCACTTTGGCCATATGCATTATATTGTATTATATTAGTTCATACGACTAAGTAGCAAATCATAGTTCGTTGTTTGATATGTCTCACTCAGACATCTTATTTTAATAAGAAGTAAAGTACATTAACGCCAATAAGGCTAGTTAGCGCGGCTCAGTCAGCCCCTGCTGGAAGACGCTTGAACTACACCGTTATAGGTATAAAAAGCCATTATTTGACAGATATTTAGAAGTAGACATGTAATCTCATGAATTAATTTTGTACGCAACGCATTAAACGTTCATATGTAGTATTTATAATCTTTGTATAACTGCCAAAATGTTGTTATATCATATAGATTTAATGGCACGTGCATATTGCACGCTTCCAAATGCTGTTGAGATGAACGGGAATTAAAGAGCTACTTGGTTAAAGAAACAGTTCACCGAAAAATTAAACATGTTGTCAAGCCATTTTGCAGAATATTTAAATGTTATGCTCAAAGCTGAAAGGACTACACTCTTTTTGGTAGCAAAAATCAATGATAAAATTATCCAAAAGCTCTGTAACAGGTTACTTTATAGTTGGACCTATTAGTTCATTATTAGCATGCATATTAGTATAATATTAGCCATTTATTAGGACAAATTAAGCACATATTGATGCTTTGTTTTACATCCATAATCATTGCCAATAACTACTACCTTATAAAGTACTGATTCAACAATTGAGTGAAAAGTCAAAGTTAATAGTTAACAAGCGTTACCAAAATCTTTAACAAACAAACCCAAAGGTTGTGGGTCTGTATGTGTCGAACTCTGTCAAATCTTTGTACATCTGTGAAACTTTCCGCGGAGTTCTGAATCCATGTGGCTGTACAGATAACTGACTCTAAGCGCTTTCATATGTGTCTGGTGCTCTGCGCTTGAGATCGGCCTCAGTCTGATCACCCCTATTGCAGGAGCATGAATAGGCCTATTGCACAACACCACGCCGGTTTTGTTGAAATCAAGCCCATCTTCCCCAATTAAGCATCAAAAGAATTCTGAATCAGCAACATTTACTGTATGTTACCATTTATATCCCGCACCCACAGAGGGCCGTGCACATATGCACGAGTCTCCTCCACAGGTGCAAAGTGGTGGATGATGAAGGGTCGTCTGGGCTGTAGAGATCCCGCTCAAATGCATTACAGATGTGTGACTTAGTCCGCCCCACTGTTAGAACATCTGTACAGCTTGCATTTACGGCTTCTTTTCTTTGCCCTCTGCCACAGAAAAACAACTCTGCCCTTTAATGAGGCCAGAGACAAGTGGAGGCTTCCTGAACTTCGTGTGGACACTTTCAGGAGGACGTCGAAACCTGAACAGCTGCTTTCTGGTGTGCTGGTTAGTCTTGAATTGCACAGCATAACATTTTGGGGCCCTTTACTCGCTCTCGTGTTCTTTTAAACTGCTATGATTTTGTTTATGCTTCTGAACACGAAGGGAAGTAATTTGAAGAGTTATGTTGAATTGTGCTGAAGAATTGGTCTTTTTCATACAAATGCAGTGGACTTTAAAGCTATGACATGGACACGAAAGCAAAATTTCTTTTGTGTGTATATATATATATATATATATATATATATATATATATATATATATATATATATATATATATATATATATATATATATTTATTAGTGGTTGTTCATATAATTAATATAACTGAACTAATATATATATATATATATATATATATATATATATATATATATATATATATATATATATATATATATATATACCATTTTATGTAAAAACTTTATTATTCTTTAATATATACATATTTATATTATATATTATATTATTCTTACATATATACATCTATGTGAGTGTATTTATGTGTAGCTTCATAATAAATATACACAGTAACCTACACACAAATATTATGTACATAAAAAAAACTTTTGACTTATACCGGTTAGTTCCATTCCTTTATTCTGATTGGTCAGCACCTGTGTTTTATTCACGATACATCACTGCTATGACCGCTTCAGCATAAACAATCAAAAATACCGTGTATTATGTATTTCGGCTGAATTAAATCTCTGTAATTTATTTAATGAAGTGGGAGTGACCCCTGCTGGCGTTACGTTTCATCTTTTGAGACCACGCCCTTCCCCGTCTGTCGTTTCTCACGCGGAGGTATGTTGCGTGTGCGGCGCGTGTTTGTGTGGCCTTCCGCGGTTTTTCCACGCGACGAGGGAGTAGTTTTCTGTTCCAGGTATGATTATATATGTCCATTTCTCCACCAGTTTACACTGTAATGATGCTTGCAGTCTGTTTTGAAACTATAAGACTCCGTTAGATGAGAGGCGTCTTCATAACATTCTCTTGTTTGTTGCTGTCGGGGACTATTTTTTTAGCGGAAGGACTGCATTTAACGAATTTCAGTGCATATATATTTTTAAAAAAATATTTTCGCTTGTGTTAGAGGTAAACAATGTATATATACTTCTTATATTTTTATAAAAAAAAATCTCAGCAAATTTATATTAATATTCAATGATAGCCAGCTGGCAGATGTCATGTGAGGAAACATCTATAGTCATTTTTGGGTGAACAGGTCCTTTAAACCATTGCAGTCTGCAGCAGTGGACCAGGTGAGGACTTTAACTTCCATTTCGAAGGGATTGGTCATGTTTCCTGGAGCAGTGCTTCTCTTCACACTAGATCCTCTCTGAGCACCACATTCTCCAACTACTATGCCTCGTCTTGCATTTTTCCTATTAACTTTGTATACTAATTGATTAACTACCAGTAAACAAACCTTTTCCTCTCAAGGGAAAAGTCAACACCAGTTTGCTCAAATACCAGCCTTGAGGTTTGAAGGACTGTGTATGCTTGCAGACGAATCTATTATCGTAAGATCTCTGCATTGATAAACAGCTGGAAGCTTTCAGATTTGCTTTTAGATGTTCTGCAGAGTCAGGACACACAGGACAGAGGCACTTTAGAAAAAAACAACAACAATTATCGCTTTTACATTGTATGGACAAATAAGGGCTTTACCATCTTTTTTACTTAATCATTAACATCAGTGACTTTTACACATCAAACAGGAGATTTACAAAATTGGGAGTTCTTGTTAAATATATATATATATATATATATATATATATATATATATATATATATATATATATATATATATATATATATATATATATATATATATTTTACATTTTATACACATTTTATTTAGGTATAATTTTAGCGACAGTGATATTTTTTTAAAAATGTAGTCATATTCATGTTGTTGTCATACATTAAAAAAATATACCCTTTTCACAGAAAAAGGTGTAAATAATAGTTATTTACGGTTTTATAATATAGAAATATTCATAATTAAATGTTTTCCTTGAAACTTTTTTTTTAAACAATTAATAATAATATACATTTTTCAGACTGAGGGAACTAGCCATTTTTACTTTTAAAGGACTATGCAATAAGCCTAATTTTTCCACTGACATTTTTATAACATAAAAAAGTAATTAACATAATTTCAAACTGTATTATTTCTTTATATATTTTTAATAAATCACCTAGATATTTTTTATTTCAAACCCCTCTAAAAATCTACAAATAAATTTAGTTCAGACATTAATAATGTTTACAGATAAAGATTATTTGTATGATTTTTGAATAACATAATAATAATAATAATAATAATAATAAATAACTGCTTTAAGGAATAAAATGTCTAAATAACTTTTAAGGCTTAAGGCTGACTATTATTTATTTATTTTAAATTATAAACATGTTTTATTAAAATCTCTGTGAAGTTACATCATCTTTCTTTTTCCTTTTAACCCCATGAACATTTTTAAAACTAATTATAATTCAGACTTTGAAAACATATTTACAATAAAAACATCTGCATATGAATTTCTGAATAAAATAGATGAAAAAATCTACAAGACTTCTCTCAGTCCGTGTGTGCATCTGAATTTATAGTCGTCAGGGAGCTTTATAGTCGTTTTACTTGAGTCGTGCACCTGATGAAGAAAAATCATTACAGCGGTCACATGGGCTTCATAAACCCTTTCTCCCGACTCCCTAATGTGTGTGAACGTCAACCGTAGCAAAAAAAAAAAAAAAAAAAACTACGTGAACCAAGTCAATAAAAAAAAAAGGAAAAAGAAAAAAAATTGTATCATTTTGGTGTGATATTTAATAAAAAAAGTATAAAACTTTAATCAGGGTATAAATTTCAAAACACATTTTTATGATTGTCCAAAATGACGTTGGTTTTTAAAAGCATATAGTGTGTGTTTTCCGTGAACTCTAGTGTTCCTCTCGTTAAAAACCACATTGTGGTTACAAGGTGCTACAACGTGCTGACGCCAGAACTGAGAAAAGCGCTGCCAGCCGAGAGAGCCTGTCCAGCGGCCCCAGGTGGGATTTTTCCACCTCTGAATGAAAGAAAATAAACGCAGGGTCGCCCAGTTCCCCAGGAATCACCCGGGCAACCGCAGCTCCGGGAACGCTGCCTCACCTGGGCAGGACGTTCACACGCTTCACACGCTTCCCATGATTCCTTTCCAACGCTCTCTAATGGTCAAAATGACCCTGGACAATTACTACTGAACCTTGCTTTAATTTGGGGTGTGCTGCTTGTTTATGGGCTTCTCCCCACCCCGCGAGTTACCTATGATTTCATAAGCGCTGGATGGGACCCGGCGGTTACGCTGGGGGTCACGCTGCTGAGGGATTTTCTTCCAGCGCCCGAATGAGAGAGAGGCCAAGGCAGCACCCATGCCAGGACACACACTGCGCACTATGAAGGGAGCTCCCGACGGGCTGACACGGGGAAGAAAAGGGTTTGATGTGCTGCCACGGACCCTGGACATTTCATCCTTCGAACATCTGCGCACTTTGAACCCCTCCTTTCTCTTCTCTCTTGCTAAAATGGAGGAAGCCGGGATGAGCTTGGAGAGGAAGAGGCGATTCGAGGGTCCCTGCGGAGATGGAGGAATAAATAAGAGAGGTGCTGGAGTTTTCAGGCTGACGGTGTGATACCTGGGCTTTTCTCATTCGACCTGCTGGATGTCATCTTTCCTCATGGGAACTCGTGACTGCGCCAACGTAAAGCCTTCACTAGCAGCTATCTTGAGCTGTAATGTCAAAGGTAGCACAGGTGGAAAAATATAAAGTTTGCAAAACCTAAAAAAAATAGAATCTGGAAATGGCAGAAAGTATGTGAAAAATTAAAATAAATGACAGTATTTTTTTTAGCAGCCATTAGTCCAGTTTTTAGTATCACCTTGTCCTTTAGAAAACAGTTAAATTATGATCGATTGTTATTATTATTTTCTTATATTTGATGAATAATGAGATTATTTGAATGAGTAGAAAATTTAGAACAATATTATATTTTGCAATATTATAAACCTTTGATTAATCTAATGCGTCCTTGCTGAAAGTATAATTTTTTTTTCAAAATGGCAGCACATTATGATTTTAACATTTCGAAATTATTAAGCAGCAACAACTGTTTTCAATATTAATAATAAAAAAATGTTTCTTGAGCACCAAAAATGCATATTAGAATGGCATTTTAGGGATTGTGTCAAAGGCTACTTAAAATTTAGTTTTAAAATACCAGTAATTAATATAACACTTTAAAATATATTTTTGTTATTTCATAAAAAAACTAAACAAAACAATCTTTAAAGAAAAAAAGTGCAAAAACAAGAAGGGAAGGCCTAAATGATATTATATTATTATTATTATAATATTATATTACATTCTTAATGATAACTTTATAAGCTGACACATTTCACAGCATAATCATTACAATGCTGTAAAATCTGTAACCTTTCTCAGGAAATGTAAAAAATATTTAATGTGCGCTCAGTGTAACTCAGTCAGCAACAAAATATCAGAAAGCAGTCTTCAACAGGAACTGTTGTGTCATGTTTAATAGCTGTTGTTTCTAGAAAACAATAATGAATATCCATGACAACGACTGCCAACATGTAATTTCACAGGCCTATGAGAACTTGAAGAAGCCATTGATGTTTAATCATCGCCTCCTAGTGGCCACCTGGAAAACATTCAGACCACCTTTAATACAGAAATATTCGTAAACCAAGTTAAAAAAAAACAAAAGACGTATTCTACAACAAATGTGTTTTCTGCAAACTAAAACCATTAAAAGACAACAAAACAAATACAGCATAAAACAAATTCAGCTACAGACTTGATCTATAGCCAGCGTAGTTTTATGCTTCTACGATAATTTGGTTTGATGATAGTTTTGGCAACTTTGACAGAACGATAAGGTCTTCTAGAAGCACATTTAAAAAACATTTTTAAAAAATGCAACTTGATTTACATTTTGCCAAGTAACATATCATTCCATCGTACTTCACCAGATCATTTAATCACAGAAATCCAATTCAAAATGGATCAGCTGCAAGAAAATCGTATTGTTACAGTCATAAATACAATCTGTGTGAGAAAATGAAGACTATTTGACAAGTACATTCACAGATTACAGAGAGTCATAAATAATTGCACTGTGGTGACCTCTTCTGCATCAGTAACGCATTTAGAGGTGTTTGTTGAGTCCTGATTCCCTCCTCTAAAGCAGTTGAGGTGAAGCCGCTCCTTTCTACAGTCCATTTGGCAGTAAACAAACTCAAACAAATCTCTCGCGCTCGTCATGAGTTCGTGAGTGTGCGTTTTCTCCCATCACTCTCACCGCTCCACGTATAGCAGCTTCTGTGGATCGCAAGATGTGTCCTATAGTTCATCCTGTAGGGACGTAAAATAAAAGATGCAATAAAATATTTAGAATTAAGCCTGAGTGACTTATTTCAAAGTAAGACTCTAGCTTCCAACAATTATAAAAAAAAAAAAAAAAATACAGGTGAACTTCACATAAAAAGTATAATAAAAAAAAAAAAAAAAAAAAACCACTGTTAAAGTTGTAAAAAAAAAAAGCAAGTTCTTTCCAAAGACAACTAGTACTTAATTTATGAGACCATAATCCGCAGTAGTCTTCTTTTTAGCGTTTATTTTAATTCGATAGTAGTAGATGCAGGTGATTGTTTAATTGTAATTATTACTGTATACCAAGCAATTTAATAGATTGACAAACCAAAATATTAAGCGACAAAATCAAAGTAATAATGTTTATTATTGACCAAAATTTGCCACATAACCCTTAAAAAAAAAAACTGAAAGAGACTAAATATCTTTCAAAAATAGAAAAAAAAATCATAACTGTTCGGACTTACTTTAAATTTGGACTTTCCCTGTAACGCTAGCTGCTGGAGTCTCTGTCGGAGAATATCTGCGATGACTGTGGCGTCTCTGCTGTTAATATGCTCTCCTCCTTGATCTCGCTAAAACAGGTTGGGACATAAAGGTGTCGGTTAGAATAGGTACAAAAATACCTGAAACGATAGGATGACCAGCACTTGTGCCGTACCTGTGTGGTGCCCAGGTGGGGGTAGAAGCGGACGCTGGGGTAAGCCTTGATCCCGGCGTTCTGGCAGGTCTGGTAGTGTGCCTGACAGTCCACTTTACCAGCTCGCACGGTTCCCTTCATCACCTGCAGGAAGAGGAACAGGTGACTGATGATTGCATGTTTAATAACAATGCACAACGAATCTATCCAAACCGGCCTTTTGCTTTAGTGACAGCAGCTCATACGATTAAAAACTGATGATCACGTGATCCATGTTCTCCAGCACAATTTAAGAATGGTCCAGTGAGAAAGATGTTTTTTGTGATTTTTAACCATATAAAAGATGTAAATGAAATGGCATTTCCCCAGGACCGCTGTGCTACATAAAAACAACACCAGACTTCAAGACCGAGCATGACAACACAGATTAAATTAGGTTATCTACTAAAATGTAAATAAAAACTAGAAGTAGAATTAAATAAGCTAAAATAAGGATAGATAAGATTAGACTGTTACTCTAGACTGCAAAAAGTGCATGATTGTACAAACTTGGTTGTGAAAGCAACCACTAACTTGGTTGAGCAGGGTTGCCAGGTTTTCAAGAAAAGCCGCCCAACTGCTACTCAAAACTAGCCCAATCACTTTTCAGTGGGGACTGAAAGAAAGTGTTAAAGTAGCCTAGTTCTGCAGGAAAATCACAGACTTGGCAACACTGGGGGGGGTTTGAAGAATTTAATAATGAAGCACTGCAACTGATAAAGCATTTTTAATGTATTGATACTAGGAGTAACTATTAATTAGACAGATTTGTGTTTTTTCCACCCAAAATTGTTTAACTTAATTATTTACAGCTAACTTTTGATCTTCAAAGTACACAGCACAACCACTTGGCAGCACTGAAAAGGAAAGAACGTATGTGATTGGCTGAAGTACTGTATGCACTCCTCATTGCCCCAAGCTGTTAAAAGAGCATTTGCAGCTATATTTGCATTTCCTGAAGGAAATGCAAATGATTGCAAAGCACCGTGAATCTTTGAGAACAAAAGCTCCATCTGAGATCAGCGGATGTCTTCATTAATTTGTCTCACCCTGGCAAGAACTTCAAACTCGGGGGCGAATTGTTGGCATGGGCCGCACCATGGGGCGTAGAAATCCAACACCCAGTGATCCTTCCCTCCCAAAACCTTTCTCTTAAAGTCCTCCGGTGACAGATCCACTGAGGCACGAGGCAGAGAGCTACGGAAGGAAGAGTCCACGAGTAAAAGAGGGTACAAGATACAAAACGGCTTTTCCTACGAATATGTCGGAAAACTAAAGTAATTGTAAATACTAAAAGCTACAGTTCACACAGTTGCCGAATACACCTGTGAGAGTTATTTCAGCTCACCTCAAGGCCCAAGTCTTGAGTGAGAAGGCATCCCGGTGCCATCCATTGTAAGTCCTGTTAACAATAGCAGACAATCACTTAAGTTGTTTAACCGGTGTGCGTAATTGTGCTTGAGTTACAGAATGTACTGAATACACACTGATACTGGTCCCTGCGGTTGCTGTTCTGAGGAAACAGGCGGATCTCTGGGTAAGCGCGCACATTCTCACCCTGGCAGAACGAGTGGTGTTTCTGGCAGTCGACTGTTCCCACGTTTACAATCCCACTCAGCATCTAGAACAGACACAGCAATAGGGTGTCACAATCTGGGAGCGATTATGTGTCAAATGACTGCAGTAAGTTGCATGTGTAGGCTTAATACAAACATATTACCCAGCCCTAATATATAGTTCAAATGTACATATCGCTCGATATATTTGTGCGCATCTCGTCAGCTGTTTTCAAATGGAGCACCAGTTAATAGAGAGCCGTAGACCACTGACAAGCTACACAATATCATGTTCAGTATCGCCAATGAAAAATGTTAATTAAACCTATCTTGAATAGCTTGTCAGTGAAAGTAGGCGATGGAGATTTACTGCTGATCAAAGAACAGGATTTACTGATAAGATGCGCATGGATGTATCGTGCCACATATTATCCAGCCCTAATATTGATGCATATAAATAAATATTACACTAAAATAAGTGAGTAATATAATTAAAAACTAATAATATATTATAAAACATTAACATGAAATATCGTAATATTAAAATAATCTACATATTTTAGATCAACTTTATTCTCAGATTTTTAAAATGTAGTCCAATTTTAATATTTTCTGTTATTAATACAGCTTTTTATTAATAAGTATATTATGATAGATAAAATGATATACATATACAGTGTTTACGTATGTATAATATTCTTGTTCAATTATATAAAATATATAGAACTATAGTACAATTCTTAAAACAGGATTTCATTTTATTATACAATAATTTTTTAATTAAAAACAATGTTTAAACTTTGAATGAATGCTGATCTTTTGATGATAATGAGCTTTTTTTTATTGCATTTTTAAATACACAGTTCCTTAAAAGCAATTTGTTCCATGGCATCTCTAGTGAATGCATTAAATTTAGGAAAAATGTCTTAAAATTCGTCATTACAATTTAAAGTGCACAGTGGCCTTAGTTATCACATCTTATTAAATCAAATATTTGTCAACAGCTACTTATATAATAAGGGAAATTATACTGAGATTGCGATACCCGTGCCATTCTTCTCCACTCGGGCAGCAGGGCCTGGCAGGGCCCACACCATGGAGCGTAGAAGTCCACCATCCACGTCTCCGACGACTTGCGTCTCTTCACCAGCTCCTGAAATGACTCTGGAGTCAAAGTCACCACCACAGGGTTCACCAGGTCCTGCAGAACACGCAATCATCTATTACATCTAAACAGGTACTGTATATAATGTGCGTACAGCATGTGAATTACGAATGAGGGTATGGGTGAGCGAAGCTGCAATCTTTGCCTCACCTCTATAAACTCCAGAATGCCGTCTGCAGAATGATGGCCTTCGTACTCATGGATGCTGGACTTGTTGAAAATTACAGTTGTTGGATATGCGTGAATGTTGTACTAAAGACGGGAAAGATGCAAGAGATGAGCACCAGCTCTCATCTGCTTAATTATGTTAAATCAAAAGGTCTTAAACAATAAAAAAAAAATATAAACCGCAGTATAAAAGGCAATCTTTCTCAGTACAATGAAAGCTTATTAATTTTTTTTGCAGCTAATGATGCAGAAAGGGCACGCTTCACCAGCAACGCATAGGTAAACAAGTCAAACGCTGTGGTTTCCTGTTGCAAAAACTCTGAAGCTTTTATGATACTTTCTTTAAACAGATCCATACAATGTTACATAAGTGTTTACAAAAGTAAAAACTATAAATTAATAAATTATTCTAAAGAAAATATTCTAGAGAAAATATTACATATTAAAACATAATAGTAATGTTTATTATATTAATATTGACTTGAATATTGACATGATGAATTATTGATTTTAATTATAATAATAATAATAATAATGGTGACTAAATATGTTAAATTCTAACAACAGTAATAGAACTTTTAATGCATAATATAATGAAATGTGCAAAAATGAATAAGCAAAATATAATCCATTTACTTATTACAATCATTATATTATTCTTTTTTGCTGATAGTGAAATGGCACACTTCACTTTTAAGCAATATAAAGAGAAAGTAAGACAAATGTTGTAGTTTCTGGTGACATCAGGTTATAATTCTATAATATAGGCCACATACACAATACTATATATATATATATATATATATATATATATATATATATATATATATATATATATATGTATATATTTATTAGTTAACAGTTATTATTACTATTACTTTTTGTTTATATAAAAATAAATTATTATTATTAATATTATTTTGTGAATTTTGCTGTTAGTGGTGCAGAAATGACAGCACTTTTAAACTATGACTAAAATGTAAGGCATAAGTAAGATGCTGTGGTTTCCTGTGGCAAAGGTTTTACGATGATTCTATAACCAGATCTGGTAACTGGTATGACAGGAAGCTAAAGAGGATCCGAATCCCTGTGAAGAACGCATTCTACAGGAAACCACATTAAAAAGCAAATATAAGCCCAATCAACCGTTAATTCTGCAGTATTTGAGCGAGGGTGAATATCCGAGTACCGTATTGCAGAGCCTCTCGTGCACAGTACAGTCGAGAGTCCCAAACTTCATTTGTCCAAAGAGCTGGATGGAGGCTTTTCTCAGCTCGGGGAGAAGAGCTCGACATGGCGGACACCACTGCGGGACAGAATTATTTATTACCCATAATGATTTTTTTTAAGAGACTAAATTTCAAACACAGATGCAAATTATCCTTTTAATTCCATCGACTTCACACTGTAATGTTAACTGTGCTTGCCTCTGCAGATCATTTCTCACCCTCCTAAGCTTGATGAATCAACCATTGGCAGGAAGTTACCATGGCAATGTAAGTATGTGCTCGTCACATAATCATTAGTGTTCAAACTGAGGCTGCAGCAGAGGTTTAACGGAGAGGTTTAGATGTAACAACTCACAGGAGCAAAGAAATCAACCAGCCAGGGCTCCTTCTCATGGCTGGGGAAGTTCTCTGGCCTCAGCGTGGTGACGTGGGCATTCACACTCTCTTTTGCAAAGGCCACGACGTTGTACAGGGCATCCTTACCTGGAGATTTAACATAAGAGTAATTGACATCAGCGTGCATTTTAAACCAATTTCAGAGCAATATTAAACTAAATGCACACAGATTGTAATGTTACTGGCTGCACTAAAATGTCTTTTAAACCTTTAATGCTGCTTTCCTAAAGTGGAGAACTTTAAAAGCCATTTTTAGCCATTTAGGGTGTGAAGGTCAACCACATATGACCTTTATACTAGTTTGGGGTCAAAAAGACTTCTTCAGAAATCATGCACGAAACAGATCAAAAGTAAAGCAAAGGCATTTATAATTAATAAAAAAAGGCATTTATAATTAATAATAAAAATATATATATATAAATTCTTTTTTTTTTAATTAGCTGCTCTTTTGTGGTTTCATGTTATGATTTCCACAAAATATTCAGCAGCACAACTGTTTTTAACGTTGAAAATAATAAGAAATGTTTATAAATCATTACAGAGCTTTTTTTTTATTGTTTATTTATATTTAATAATGCTGAAAATTCTGGAAAAAAAAGAAAAATTAAAAACAAATTTTAAATTGCAACAATAATATAAAATTTGAGAACTATTGAATTGCATTTTTAATCAAATAAATGCAGCTTTGTCAGCAGAAGAGGGTAATAAAAAAAACTAAAAAAACCTTTTGAATGGTAACATTACCATATATATATATATATATATATATATATATATATATATATATATATATATATATATATATATCTTATGCAATTATATTTTTATGACAACATAATACATTAGTATAAATATGCATTAGTGTAAATGTATTTTTTTTAATGCAAAATACAGACTCACCATGGTGAATCTCAAAATCATGACTTCCAACTCCTTTAAAAACAGCCACACAGGGCTTCTGTATATATAGAGAAGCACACAGCTCTGAATCTGTGACACAGTCCACCTTCCCCACCTGTGCAAACAGATAAATGCAATTAATCCAACATAACAGCATCGTATTCCACAAGTTATATGACCTATGTACTCTGTAAAATAAAAAAAGCAAACATGTCACTCGCTCTCATGTTGGCCTCAAAGAATTTGCACCATAAAAGTACAACAAAGCAGTTCATACAACACTCCAAAAGTCATATGAACTACTTACATGGTGCTTTTTGGACAACTTCTGTTTTAAAGAATGAAAGTCGGGCTAACAGATTTGGAACAACATGAGGGTGAGTAAATTAAACCCTTTTATATTTTTAGTCAACTAAATAAAATCAGGGACATAAAATAAAATAAATCAGAACCTGTATGTGAGAGTCCTTCAGAAGAGATTTGAGTTTTTTATATTCGTGTGATGCCAGATCATTATGCCCAAAGGAGAAACTGATGAGCCATCGGTGATGAGCCAATTTATGCTGAAATGACAGAAGAGAAAAGAAGTAAAAAGTCAGAAAAACATACTTAAAAAATAAGTAGCGGTTTTTAATCTCACTTTATGCCACGCAATCATATTTGCTGCAGCATGTCAGTTACTGTGTAAACAGTGGTTCTGCAGGTAGTGCTGGGTGTGAGACAGGACAAGGGCAAACATACGATGTTCATGATAGTCACTTCGACTCTTACCTCAAAGCTGCTCTTTGTAAGAATCTCCAGGTCAGGTAGATGCTGCAACACTTGTGCATATATTTCTTTAGTATCCAAACTCTGGATAAACTGAAAGTTTGATAAAATCAAAATGAAAACAAGCCCATTAAATTACTACAATTAAAAAAATAAAATAAAATAATAAAAATATATATTTATAAAAATATATATATAAAATAATAATAATAATATATATATATATTATTATTATTATTATTATTATTATATATATATATATATATATATATATATATATATATATATATATATATATATATATATATATATATATATATATATATATATATATATAATTTTTTTTTTTCTTTCATGTATTTATTCAATCTCAGGCCATACAAGATGTGGATGACTTTATTTCTTCATTGGAACAAACTGAGAAAAATCAACATTACCAGTGGATCATCTGCAGTGAATGGGTGCCGTCAGAATGAGAGCAGAACAAGTCCAAACAGCGGATAAAACCACAATAATCCAGATCGATCCATAAATGTATGTCTTATAAAGTGAGAAAGCCACGTGTTTATAAGAAATAAATACACCATTAACGCATTTTAAATTTGAAATGCTACTTCCATAACATAGCTTACTCCAGTGATAAGGTCCGTCTTCCACTGAAGGTCAAAATCCACTGAAATATTTGTCTAGAACTGGTTTCGCTTGTAAATGGTGCTTGATCTGTGCATTAATTGATGGTTTGGAGCCATGTGGATTACTTGTTTTTAATCAGCTGTTTGGGCTGTCATTCTGACGGCACCCATTCACTGCAGATGATCCAGCGATGCGATACTAAACTTCTCCAAATCAGTTCTGACAAACTCATCTATATCTCGGACGACCCGAAGGTAAGAACATTTTCAGCAAATTTTCATTTTCGGGTGCACTATTCCTTTAAGAGCTAAACAGGATTCATATTTATAAATAAGGTCCCTACCGTGACGCTGCCTTTCTGAGCAAGAGAACTGCCAGGGGGAAAGAGGGCAGTAGTGCTAGTGGTGATCTCAAAGCTGTCACACAGATCTGCCTGTTTGGAGCAGTCCATCCATCCGACATTGACCAGACCGTCCTGTTGAGAGAAACAAATAGAGGGTAGGTTACGAGACAAAAACATCTGCTATTAAATGCTACGAGACATGTGACATTAACAATTAATTTAGTGAAACGTGATCAGCTTAATGCTTACCAACATCCCAGCAAGCTTCCGCCTTGTCTGAGGTTCCAAACAATCTGTAAAAAAAAAAAGAAAAAAGTCTTTTTAGAAAAAACAAGAGTGATTATAACTGCATTTCTTTCATTGATCTTTAATATTTTTCTCACCCCCGGTGTCAGCGCAGAAGGTTATCAACCAGCCGATTCTTTCAGCAAATGCTCGTTCAATCTCATTAAAAATGTTCCCTAAAAATAAAAATATATTTTACACAACTTTTAACAAAGACAGTACAATATAAAATACTTTTATAATTATCCATATAATTATAACGTTACATTTTTTGCATTACTCAAACTTTAAATTTAGATATTAATAGTAAACACCAATAATATTTACAAATTTGACAAAATAATCTAAAAAAAAGTTTATTACACCAAATCAAGACAAAAATAAAAGTAGTGGCACATAAGTATCTCCCTTAATAAATACACCATTTTCTTTTTTTGAGTAATTAGCATTCATTTATTTTTTACTGCAGTTACCTTTTGCATTAAAATATTTAAAAACAAAATAAAAAGTCAATGGTCAAGCCAAAACGGAATACCTTGCCATAGTTCGGTCACTTTGCTCTTTACAAACTGCATTGCAAATGTGGTGAGGCTTGATTTTGTTCTGTCGCCGTAGTATTTCTCTGGCTTCTGTTGGCATGATTACATTTATATTTCAGGATCGCTGCATACATTAAACATACATTTCGTATCATATGCTGATGAAGGCAGATCGTTCCTACCATTCCTGCTCTGAACACATAGAGGCTGGGGTAGCTGTTGATGCCTTTACTACGACACAGCATGCCGTTATCACCACAGTTCACAGCACCGATCCGAATCACACCGTCCATTTCTTTAGCAAACTCCCGCCACTGTGGGGTACATCACAGTCAAATTACCTACTGTAACTTATAGGAGCTACTGTCCTCCCAATAGGTGTGAAGAGGAAGTGAGGTGCAAACGTTACGAGTTACGTACCGTGGGGGCAAGATCGTGACAGTGTGAGCAGCGCGGGAAATAGAAATTCACAAACCAGACTTCGCCAGAGTTTATAGCTGCATCTGTGGAAAAACACAAAACTGACGTCACAACACTCCACCATTAGAGAAGAGAAAAAAAAAAAACAGGTTAGGCCTCCGTTTGAATACTGCAACATCAGCTAAAAATACACGATTAGTGGGTTTAAAGAAACAAGGAATCATCAGGTCATAAATTACCCCAGTTGTAAAAAATTTTACAAAATTAATTTAGCATAAAAGCCGTTTTGTTTAGCTTTACTTTTTTTTTATTTTTTTTTAGAAATATTAAAGCAGATTTTCTAAATAACAAAAAAAATAATAATTTAAAAGCTACTATTTATTAAAGCCATTTAAAAAACCAAAAACAGGCAATTATTAAAGTATTACACTTTGTACACTATTATAGAATTATTAAAATTAATGTAAGAATCATTAAAGAACTATGTAAAGTACTTTTATGTTTATACAATGTAAATGTAAATTAATATTATTAATATAATTAGAATTAATAATGTATTTTAAAAATTGCTTCCATAATACAGTAAAAGGTTTATATGCATGATAATCTATTGAAAAATCCTAATGACACTAACGAAAATTGCCAAAAAAAAAACAGTACTTGTCTTAATGCAAAATCTGGATAATTGTCATGCAAAATGTGCAAAAATTAACTTTTAATGATAAATAATTTCTTGCTTGTCTTTTGATTTAGGGGTACAACATGACCCAAAGATGCTTTTGTGAGATTTTATCCAGCATACAAAACAGTTTGTCAGTTTGCGTAGAAATCCAAAAAATAAGCTCATAATCTTGGGTATTTATCACTTACCAAAGTCTCCTCTGTCTAGTGTAGTAATTTCTGGATCATCATCATAAATTCCTGAAAAACACAGATGCATGGTTTTTCTACTTATTCCATGTTGTATTGTAACATTGTGAAATAACATCCACATAGAGGACAGCATTACCAAAATCATATCTGTAATAGTTCCAGCTTTCATATCTTCCTCCCTGCTGCTCATCTTGCAGGCCCTTCTCTCCATACTTGTCGTAATTTTTCCTCAAGTCCTCATCCTTTAACACCTCGTAGGCCCGATTAATCTTCAAGAAATTCTCGTGGGCCGTTGCATCATTCTAAGGAGTCAATTGCAGCGTTCTCAAATTGTCGTAACCGAAAGAAGACGCGTCTGTCTAGCTGCAAAGCCATAATAAAGCAACTCACCGGGTTTTTGTCCGGATGCATCGTGAGGGCAAGCTTTTTGAAAGCCTGCCGAATCTCACGAGTGCCGGCCTCTCTCGAAATACCTAGCAGCTTGTAGTAATCTTCATCAGAAGAAATGGTAACGAAGAGCCACAATGCGGTGAAAGCGAACAGGAACAGCTTCCCGGAAGGTCTCTGATGGTTCTGGAGCATCTTGATGCGGATCTTAAGCTTTTCGAGGTTGGAGAAGAGCTTACAGGAGAGTGATGAACATCCTCAATGAAGACACCTAGTGAGGGATGACAAGAGAGCGAAAAAGAAAGATCTCAACTCCTGTGCTATTGGAAATGAACACGTAGGTGTTTGCAGAGGGCGGGGCGACTTTCTCAAGCCATCTTTGATGCAAGTCGCATCACTAATCATTTTAATAATTAGCATTATTCTTGAACGCATCGCCTATTTAGTATGATTCTTACATACATGTATAACCCAATAATCACGCAGACTTTTAACAACTTGTATGTACACCAGCAAACGAATTTTACATACGACACACAAAAAATACAAATATGTTACCAAAGTAAGACCTTCAGTGCAGGTTGCATTGATCTCTGATAAGTTTTAGTAGCGTGCGTAATGAGATCGGCTCAGGTTAACGTTAGTTGTGTGGAGTTAAAGCTGCAGACTCGTCAGTTTGGTTTAATAGTTCAGTTTACAGTTGGATTGGTTTGTTGGAGAACGTTAAACGCGAGGTCGAGAGAAACAAGCTGGCGGATCATCCGGCTAATAAATGATACTGCTTTCCAGTCAAAAAACTTTTGATCGAAACCCACAAGTGATTCGCTGAGACAGACGTAAGTAACATTAGCGCATTTATCACGATACAGCGTGTCTGCCGTCTCACCTTTTGTTAAATGTTCCTTATTACTCCTCCAGTGTCCCCTAATTCATGATCTTATTCCCGAATCACCGGTGCAGCAGCGTGAAGCAAGCGGCCGTAAGAAAACAAGAATTCCCGGAAGTATGTTATTTTCAAAATAAGAGCTCCGTATAACCGCACTCGCTTGACGTTTTAATCTAAATGTTTTGTGTTTAAATGCGTTTTTTTTTGGCAGATATGAATTGTGAGCGTGTATATATTTATTTACAAGACTAAAATGGGAATTGATTGAACCGACCGCTTTGCAAAAAAAGCGCTTAAAAACGCAGCCGGTGACGCCTGTTTAGAATGGCGTAAATGCAGCGAAAACTCAACATGCATAAAAGCTCATTTTAAAGGCAAAATGCAAGATTTACTGAAATTGCATGGTATAGAAGCAAACAACACCTGAAGGTGCTTCAGAAACAAAGAGAAACAAATTAGCTTTGTTATTAATTTCTGTGCTTGACTTGGTAAAATGCATTCTGATTATTATCATTTATGCATTCTGTTAAAATCAAAACAAAATGAATAAACGCAATAATATATAAATAATACTAAAATAACATAATAATGTATATAATTAATAATGATTAACTGTTTATTGTAATAATCATCAATGAAGACTACAAGGATATAAAAATTCTACTAAAGAGCCCTTGTGAAATATAAATATATGTATATAATATAAATAATCAAACACATTTCAAACACACTCTAGTGTGTTTAAAATAGTAATATTGTATAAGCCTACTTCTTTGAGCCCTGTGAGATACGCTTGTGGTGTAGAAGTTCATGTGTAGCTTTACCGATATTACCCTTCATGCCAATATTGTCCAAAACCCTTAAGGGTACAAATTATTCCATACTTTTTGAAACCTCTATTTGCCAGTTTAACAGCTCAGAATTTTCTCCTATAATGTCTGATGAGGTTAGAGAACACCTGATAAGATCAGAGACCATTCCTTCATCCAAAATGACTCCAGACCCTTTAGATCTCCATGTTGCTGCTTCTTCTCTTTAGTTCACCTCGAAATTACTTTTCGACATTGTTCAGGTCAGAGGAATGGAATGGCTATAGGACAAATTTGGCTTTGTGCTTAGTGACCCATTTATGTGTTGTTCCTTAGGTTTGTGTTTGGATTATTAAGATTTTTAAGATATTTAAGATTTAAATATGGCCCATTGTAAGATTTTACTTATTGATTTTTTGATAGAATCCTTGATGCCGTGTGTCTAAACAAGATGTCCAGGACGTCTAGCAAAAATATAAGCCCACAACATCACAAATGCAACAGTATATTTCATTGTACACATGGGGTAATTTTTATCCCATTAGTTTCATCTGACCATAGATGCCAGTCCCATTTGAAGTTCCAGTCGTGTCTGAGTTTGTTTTTGGAGGTTTATGTCATGACATAGGTGCTGTTTGACAGTTATTTTTAAGGTTTTCTGCCCCCGAGACTCAATTGTTTTCTGCAATTCTCCAGCTGTGGTCCTTATAGAGTTTTTATCCACTCAAACTCTCTTTCTCACCATGCATTAGGGCGATTTAGACACGCATCTCTACCAGACAGTTTTGTATCATTTTACGTTGATTGGAAATTCTTAATTATTGATGGAAATTAAGGATGGCCCTGATAATGAAAACGGTCATTTTCACTGCTCTAGCTCTTTTCTTAAAGCCACTAGGGGAACATCTATATCCATGCCAAATAGGATTTTTTGGCGATGACCCTGTGTGAGGGTCAGTCCATGCAATTTTATACATTCATAAAATGTTATCTTTATGAAACTGTTAGATCATGCCTCCATGCCAATTAAGATCCAGCCTCGGAAGAAAATATCAGTTCTGTCTGGTAACAGAACAACCTGTCAGCAGTCTTAATAGCCTACCCAAAACAGGAAGTCTTGTCTGATACCCAAAAGTTTATTAATATTCTGTCATCAGCCAAGACGTTGACAGTGGGAAAAGACAGAGAAGATCAGAAGCAGGAGATGAAGTGAAAAGGAGCTCATTGAATAGGCTTAGTTGCATATGTTTCAATGCTCAGACTTCGTCTGACCAGCACTAATCCGGCAAGTATTTTTATATCAAAACAACATCCCATAAACCCTGAGTTTCCATAAACTCCATTTCTTTATATCTCAAACCAACCACCCTTTAAACACATAGTTAGACTAAGTGTAAGACTGCAATGTAAGACTACACAATTATAATATAATGACCAATCAATTAAAGAATCAATAAAGTAGATATATGAATGATTATTATAAATGATTATATGATTAAATGACGAATTATTGTAAATGAATAAAGAAAGAAAGCATGAATCAATGAATATAAGAGAAAGAAAGTAAAACACTACACCAATGTATGGTTGCTTGCTTGAAGGAAAACATACACAGGCTGCCTTTAAGAATCTTTGATCCTTCAGAACCAAGGTGTATGTTGTTTTCTTTGGGACTTCAATCAGTGTAATAGTTTACGAGTCGGTTTGCTTCTCTGACTCCTGAGAGATACGCTCCGTGGGTCGTAGTGTAGAAGCTGTCATGTGTAGCTTCACCAGCAAACAACACCTGAAGATCCTTAAAAACAAAGAGAAATAAAATCAGTTTGTTATTTTGTTTTTTAGAAATGTCTTGGCCTTGGCAGCTACCTGCTATAAAGTCAGCTGAAGTACTAAAATGACTAAAACTTAAAGTAATAATGGAAAGGAAAGGAAAAGGAAAGCTAAACAGAATATTTACATATATAAAATAAAATATTAAAATAAATATAAAATAAAAATATTAGGAAAAAAGCTATACATAATACAATATAATATAATAGTAAAATAACACTGATTAATAGTTGTTTGTAATAATAATGTTATGAAAAATAAAATATCTTATATTTTGCGCAATGTATAAAAAATACATAAATATTCAAACAATTAAACAAGTTATTAGGAGTTTACCATCCTCCCTTGGGATTCATCTTTAGGTGGAAGAGGTGATGCTAATGCCTTCTGTGCTTTTACTCCATCAACACCATCAGGAACAAATGTGTAGGATCCATGGACGTGAGAGTCAGAACCCCATCTGGAGATCAGCATCTTTGAGACCTCTGGCACTGACCAGCCTGTGAAAGACCTGAGCAACCTTCAAAGACATAAACAGAGTTTGTCAGAATTTTCAGATTATTACTGCCATTTACAGATAACCATGTATTTTGGCCAACAAATGGCTTCTCACACTCTGTGCTGCAACTTTCCATATTCTAATGATCATAATCTTTTTCACATGTTATCATTGGTGTCTATGATGCTTTTTCTTTAACAGTTTCAGTTCATTCATGGATGTTGGCTGTGTAAAGTTCTCTGTGGTCTCTGTTTGTAGAAGTAGGCTTCTTTGGTCACTTTTTTCTAGCAGTTCTGTGTTGTTTTACCACAATCCTATAGTGTTCACCCCTCCCTATTATTTATTGCTGGATTTTGTCCACTGTTTTTTTCACAGATGAAGTCATGCCATTCTTTTTAAATGCAGTCATAGTTGTAAAGAGTGTTGTTTTTTGAAACACCAAATAATAGGGCTAAATGGGCTAAGGTTACAGATGCTCCTCCTAAACGGTTTCCTATGATTTGCCATTTTTTGGATATCTGACATCTCACCCATTTCACTCAGCGCTTACTAACTACTGCTGAACACACCTTACATTAACATACAAACTATAGAATATAGACAATGACATAATACAAGATAATTGCAGTGTTTGTTGTTTCACTATAGCTGACCTAAACCATATTAACCCCTATAATAATGGGATAATGGGTGTTCACATTATTAGCCTATGTATGTACAGAGGTTGGTATTATACAGTTTACCAATGCATTAGTTGAATTTGTTCATGGAAGTTTGTGCACTAAAGCAGAATGCCTTGTAGGTCAAGGGGATGAATACTTTTGATTGTACGACACATTTAGTAATTTATGTTTACATACCTCAAACAGGTATCTTTGATTTCACTATCCGGAAGATTCTCCATATACAGTGCTTCTCTACCTGTGATCCAGCCACACAGAGCCGTGGGATGACGGCCCTCTGCATCAAAACCAGTGATCTTCTTGTACCACGTCTTCTTCCAGGCATCTCCATTAGACAGAGACTTATAAACGTCTTTATTCTCTGGCCCCTCTTTCCACACCATCTGCACCCCGGCACAATCATCTGGCCAGAATTTCTTCTCAAAAAACAAGAAAATTTTATCTACTATCCCAAAACCGAGATTCTTAATCGCAGACAGCTTTGTTGGCGGTAAGGATGGTTCAAACATGGTTGAGGCTTTGTCTTTGAGAACCCCCAGAGAAACGGTGACAATCACATGGTCTGCGTCAAAGCTCTTTCCATTTTCACAAACAACCTGAACAGGATGCTTTTGGTCTTCACAATGTCCTTTTTTGACCAAATCCCAGTGGATGCTCTTGACAGGTGAATTACACTGGATGGTTCCTGAACGCAGATCTCTCATGAGGACATCTAAGATTGCGCGATAGCCACCGGGTCCCAAAGTGGTATAAAAGTCTCCATCCAAAGTAGTGTAATTGCTAATCTCAGATGCAGACATCTCATAGAGACTAGAGCAAGCCTCGTCTGTGCATTCGTTCCTCTTGCACCATTCAAAAACTTGCTGGCCATCTTGTTTCGCCCCTAGAGGAGATTGACCAAAGGCATCATCCAAATAAGCACCAAGAGTTAGTTTCTGGTACTTGGGCTCAAGTTCATCATCATATGCTTTATCGGTGAGCGTGGTGAACTGCGAACACACCTGATCTGCAAGCTTTGAGGGTACCTTCTTACCATCTTCTTTGAAAAAGTAATCATCAGAGGTTTCAGAAGTGGATGCTGAGGTTCCCTTTGATAGCAGATTCTCTTCTTTTGCAATCTTGTACAGGGGGTTTCCTGTCTGTCCGTGGATCCAGTTCGCTCCAACTTCAATGATGCTCTCGGTGAAGGGTTTAGTGGTGTGCACTCGACCTCCAATTCTTTCCTTCGCCTCAAGAACCAAGACATTTTCAAATCCTGCCTTCACCAAAGTAGCTGCAGCGGCCAACCCTGCGAAACCCGAGCCTACAATTACAACTTTAGCATCTTCATGTCCAGAACAGCTCATTCTTGCTGCTTTGTTGAGATGTTTAGAGATAAAAAACCTGAAAATGTAAAAATGTAGTTGTGAGAAAAAAGCTATCGCACAAAAGCTCGCACAGGAGATAAGAGGTAATGCACTATGCCCTAAAAGAGGCTCCTTTATGTACCCATGCTTTGAAAGCTGTAAAACCTGTAAAACCTGACATCCGTAGTCCATACAATAGATTTACATAATTGGGTGGGGCATCCAATGGCAGATGAAGATTTGCAATAGTAGACTATGCAGCACGACCTTCTCTGATTTGCACTTTTAAGGCTGCATGATAATAAAATGTTTTGCTACCCAATGAAGCGCCATGAAGGAACACTATACAGGCCTACATCCACCTAGTCACAGTGTGAAGACAGCAACGTTAATATTTTATAGAGTTTATATTATTTAGGCAAATACCTTCAAAATAAATGTCTGTTCTGTTCAGGAAAAAATTAAACACAAAACTAGCTACCTAAACGAAGTAAATGTTATTATGTTAAAAATGCATCTTGATATTTCAGTACTGATATTTTAAGGTATTTTGACTGGAAACAATTTTATTTATTTTTGCCAATGCAGGTATTCATTCATTGTGCATATTTTCATCATGCAGACGCTGTAAAAGTGGCAAAAACGTCATCTCCTTCTTTTATACAGGATCCTGCAGTCGAGGAGGCTGCATTTATTGGTAGGGAACTTTTTTAATCTTAACTAAAACGTTAAACTAAGCAGAGCGGTAAGGAAAGTGTGCGTCACATTACCATACTTTTTGAGAATCTTTGTGTTGTTTTAAGAAATGTAATTAAGAAACCTAACAAGTTGAATTAGTGGATATTTTAAAAAAATGTAAAAAAATGTTAGGCTTACTTAAAACGCTGCTGAGCATTGAAATAGACACTGAGTGAAGTTTGTAAATGTAGCCTACAACCCTAAACCCTGGGCTGTTTTTATAGTCTACTTAATTTTAGATGCTGCCAAGTTTTTTTTTTCTGCTGTGGGATGCCATGAAAGTGATTATTAGTAAAATCTCTGATATTATAACAGTGACTAAGAATTAAATCAAGGCGTCGACTTGAAGTATGCGGGCGTCTTTTTGTCAACTGCTCTGAACTGTCCGAAAACCCGACAAAGGAGTTTTCCATTTTAGGGTTAGTGAACTCAAGAGCTCAAATTTTAACTCAGGGTTGGTTGATCCTTGAAACGAGCTTCATAATTTAGCCCAAACGTCATGACGTTTATGAGATTAGGCTACTAAATACTCCGAAAACCTCTAACGTCAAACTATGCTGCCTCCAAACAGAAAAAAAAACTACGAAAACGACAAATTAAAAGAAAATATTAGGCTAGCCAAGCCAAACACAGGACATCAGAAGATGGGAAAATACACCCCTGTACTTCATGACCGCCATCTAAGGTTTGCTGCAGCCATTACAACGACCTGAAAGCTGGCATTGTACTGTTTCTCACGAATATAATTGTTACTATATTAGACATATTCATATATTTAGTTCTGTTTCATTCGTAACCATTATCCTGTTTTGAAGTAATTTTTTTTTGTTCTGTTTTTCAGAAACTATTCAAGTTCGTCACGTCCCAGATTAAACTGTTTACTAGCGTTACTATACCCGCTGTAAGTACATCTTAAACAAGATTGCTATTTTATATAGTTTTGATGACTTTTTTTTATATTCTAAATAATAAACGAGGACAATAGTAAATGCAAATGATGAAGAATGTCCAAACATTTGGTTGTTAGAGTTTTATTAATTTAAATGAACAAATACAAATATGTACCCTTTATGTACCCATGCTTTGAAAGCTGTAAAACCTGACCTCTGTGGTCCATACAATATATTTACATAATTGGGTGGGGCATCCAATGGCAGATGAAGATTTGCAATAGTAGACTATGCAGCACGACCTTCTCTCAAGGCTGCATGATAATAAAATGTTTTGCTACCCAATGAAGCGAGATGAAGGAACACTATACAGGCCTACATCCACCTAGTCACAGTGTAAAGACAGCAACGTTAATATTCCCGGCTGAACAATTCATTTAAACCAAGGCTCTGTGTCATTACAGTGTGAACGCTATAAATATGACATTGTTATGTGTGACGCTGCATGCCACCTGAGGGCACTGTATCACAGATTAAAAACTCGTCTGCTCTAATTTACTTAAAAGTATGCAAATGTATTTCATTTTAAGAAAATATGATTTAACTTTCCTTGCAGATTGGGAAAGAATATTTCTCCGTCGGCACTACACGCACACCACAGAGATGTTTAACAATTAACAAGACAGAGATATGAATCGTACCATGACCAGCTTGACGTAGCTAAACGCTCACAGTTAATGATGTTTACTAGGCAGCTGTAAACGACCTATGGGTATAAAATGAGTTTTGTGTAAGACTAGGGTGTGAGCAATTACAAAATGTAAAATTCTTAAATGTTATAACTATGAAACAAAGTGTATGTTTTCCTCTCTTTGGGACTGTATGCTTAATTGGTGTAAAAGCTTTTCAGTCGTTCTGCTTCTCTGACCCCTGAGAGATACGCTCCGTGGGTCGTGGTGTAGAAGTTCACGTGTGTAGCTTCACCAGCAAACAACACCTGAAGGTGCTTCAGAAAACAAAGAGATAAAAATATATAACAAAATAAAACCTATACACATTAATAAATATAACAATTTATATTAATTAATAGTAAAATAACACTGGGTAATACCAAATTACCAGTTATGTAAAACAAAATATAATGTATCCAGTTCGATTAAAGATTCCTTAATTTTTCTACAATATAGGTCAAAATATATATATTTAATTACATTTATTAAGGGTTTACCTTCTTCCCTCTGCATTTCTGTTTAGGTGGAAGAGGTGATGCTAATGCCTTGTGTGCTTTTACTCCATCAACACCATCAGGAACAAATGTGTAGGATCCACGGACGTGAGAGTCAGAACCCCATCTGGAGATCAGCGTCTTTGAGACCTCTGGCACTGACCAGCCTGTGAAAGACCTGAGCAACCTTCAAAGACATAAACAGAGTTTGTCAGCATTTTCAGATTATTACTGCCATTTACAGATTGTATTTTGGCCAACACATTCCAATACACTCCTTCTCACTCTTTTCCCCAAAACTGCCCACGGTGGTTTAATAATATTTAATCATTTATATTTAATAATAAGTCAGGGCAGACTTTAAAGTTCATCTTGGTCATCCAAGTCTCACGTTTTTTATGATTATAAACTTTTTTGCATTTAGCAGTTAATTTAATTTTAGCAGTTATAGGCCTTTCATTGATGTTGGCTGTGTGAAGTTCAGTGTTGTTTCCCACGATTCTTCGACACAACTCTCCCTATTATTCATGTTTGGTGTTCGCCCACTATTCTTCACTGAAGAAGTCTTGTCATTCTTTTTAAATGCAGACATAATTGCAAAGACGGTTGTTTTAAAGACACCAAATAACTGGGCTAATCGGCCTGAGGTTATAGATGCTCCTGCTAAGCAGGTTCCTGTGATTTTTTTAATTTTTTTATTTTTACCATTTGTAAGACAGAACACACCTTATATTATACTGACAATGAAATAATAAATATTATATCCTTGCTTTTTTCACTGTAGCCTATTTAAACTATATTAACCCCTATAATAATGGAATAATGGGTACTCAAACGTACATAAATATCAAAATAATGAGAGAAGTTTCTAGAAAAGTTTACACATGCCTTACATGGTTTTCATAACCATATAATCCCCTATAATAATGGTATAATGGGTGTTCACATTATTAGCCTATGTATGTAAAGAGGTTGGTATTATACAGTTTACCAATGCATTAGTTGAATTTGTTCATGGAAGTTTGTGCACTAAAGCAGAATGCCTTGCAGGTCAAGGGGATGAATACTTTTGATTGCAACATGGTAAAATTATCGTATGTCACATATTTAATCATTTACATTACCATACCTTGCACAGATATCTCCTACTTCACTATCCAGAAGATTCTCCATATACAGTGCTTCTCTACCTGTGATCCAGCCACACAGAGCCGTGGGATGACGGGCCACTGTATCAAAACCGGTGATCTTCTTGAACCACGTCTTTTTCCAGGTGTCTCCTTCAGATAGAGATTCATAAACGTCTTTATTCTCTGGCCCCTCTTTCCACACCATCTGCACCCCGGCACAATCATCTGGCCAGAATTTCTTCTCAAAAAACAAGAAAATTTTATCTACTATCCCAAAACCGAGATTCTTAATCGCAGACAGCTTTGTTGGCGGTAAGGATGGTTCAAACATGGTTGAGGCTTTGTCTTTGAGAACCCCCAGAGAAACTGTGACAATCACATGGTCTGCGTCAAAGCTTTTTCCATTTTCACAAACAACCTGAACAGGATGCCTTTGGTCTTCACAATGACCTTTCCTGACTAAATCCCATCGGATGCTCTTGACAGGTGAACTACACTGGATGGTTCCTGCAGGTATATCTCTCATGAGGACATCTAAGATTGCTTGGTAGCCACCGGGTCCCAAAGTGTTAAAGAATCCTCCCTCTAAGGCAGTGTAATAGCTAATCTGAGATGCAGACACTTCATAGAGACTAGAGCAAGCCTCGTCTGTGCATTCAATCCTCTTGCACCATTCAAAAACCAGTTGGCCATCTTCTGTCATCGCTGGAGAAAATTCACTAATGGCATCATCTAGATAAGCACCCAGACTTAGTTTTTTGTGTTTGTGGTTAAGTTCGTCATCAAAAGCTTTGTCGGTGAGCTTGTTGAAGTGCAAACACACCTGATCTACAAGCTTTGTGGACACCAGCTTCCCATCTTCTTTGAAAAAGTAATCTTGAGAGGTTATAGAACGGGGCAGGCACATGTTTTTGTTAGCAGAAGGTCCCTCGCATAGCAGGTTCTCCCGCGCTGAAATCTTGTACAGGGGGTTTCCTTTCCTGCCATGGATCCAATTCGCTCCAACTTCAATGATGTTCTCGATGAAGGGTTTAGTGGTGTGCACTCGACCTCCAATTCTTTCCTTCGCCTCAAGAACCAAGACATTTACGAATCCTGCCTTCACCAACGTAGCCGCAGCGGCCAACCCTGCGAAACCCGAGCCTACAATTACAACTTTGGCATTTTCTCGCCCAGAACAAGAGTTCATGATTGCTGCTTTGTTGAACTGTTTAGAGAAAAGCTAAAAATGTATAAATGCAGTTGTAAGAAAAAAACAGCAACCTATCGCACGAAACCTTGCATAGGTGATAAGCGAGCAGCGCACTATGTACTAAAACAGACTCCTTGACGTGCTGGTGCTTTAAGCAACCTGTAAAACCTGACCTTTGTAATCCATGCAGCAGGCTATATAATTATATACGGCGGTCATGGTACATCCAATGGCAGATTAAGTTAGATATTAGGCGCGTTCGACTTTCTGCTGCGACCGGCCGGCGGGAGTGGCCCGTTACAATCGGGGATGAAAGTGAAAGCGAAAACGTCGTTCAGTTCCTAGTAACGGTGACGCTCAAACTGTTACTTCTACCGCAAATAAGGTGATAAAATGACTTATATGCAACACTTGTCAGATACACAGACGTGTCAGAAATATTTTCCTGAGCAACAGAAACACAGCATATCGTTCTCTCGTTTGCACTTATACGGCTGCATAATGATTTTGTTTTGCTATGATTTACTGACAGATAACGGAAATGTAAGTTTGCAAACTGAATTTCAAAATAAATGTCTTTTTAGGAAAAACAAACGAAAAATATCAAAACACATTAAAACAAAAAGGTGGTCACCAATCAAAACTATTATTAAATTATTAAAATAAAACTTTATATATATATATATATATATATATATATATATATATATATATATATATATATATATATATATATATATATATATATATATATATAATATTGATATTTCTGAATTTTAAATGTATCTTTATGTATGTGACAAATTCGCTGCAAGTGCTAAACTATACTAGTATACTACTACTACTACTACTACTACTACTACTAATAATAATAATAATAAACACATGAATGGGAAAATAATTAGTTACCTGTTTGAGATTTATCACATCTGTCACAGCAGGGATCTGTTTCTAATGGAAACTCCAAACTTAAGCACTTAAAATTGATAAAGCATAAGAAACTTGTTTTTCCTGTACAGGTAACAAAATTATTTTAGTCAACTACGCACAAGATGGCGCTAGCGCAAGATGGCGCTAGTAGCCTATTCTATTTGGTCACCTGTTGCTGAGACAAAGAAATTGCTGTCTATGAAATTACTTTGTACTTCGAAAACCTCTAAACACGTATACCACATTTAAACAGAAAAAAACCCTAACGAAAATGACAAATTAACACAATCTAAAGTTTGCTATTTGTTCATTTCCTGCTGAAAGATTTTAAACAAGCCTAAGACAGTTTGTTGGTGTCCCAGGCAAGCTGGTCTGGTTTAGTTCTTTTAGATGTATTTTGGAGACCAGCAAACTAGCCTTTAGGTTTAAATGGCCCTTTCTGCTCCCATCTTGGATGGCGGTACACTCTTAGAAATAAAGGTACAAAGGCAGTCACTGGGGTGGTAGCTTTTCAAAAGGTACGTTTGTACCTAAAGGGTCCATTTTGCGCATATTAGTGCCTCAAGTGTTCATATTAAAAGTGTACCATTTCAAAAGCTACCACCCCAGTGACAGCTTTTATGCCTTTATTTCTGAAAGCGTAGCTTTATGACAGCTTTCCTAGCTAGTAGGCTGCCCTTATTTGACTATCATTCTCAAACTTTGATCTCTGTGCTGTTTAAATGAAAACAAGCAACTATAGTTTTGTTAGATTGAGATGCAAATGCTTAGCCTTGGGCCACAAAAAAGTTTTACACAAGTTAATGTATAATATTTGCATTAGCAAAGAGGCAACAAAAGATTTTCCGTTACAGTGAGTCTTTTCCTGTTTATTGACTTTTCCATTAGACAGGTGGTGTGCCTCTTGTATGCAGTAAATGATTAATACCAATGGAAATTACACATTAGGCAGTACACAGAAGTCTCCAAGTGTCTGTTAGAATTAATACCAAGTATGCATGATTAACCTCACATAAAACTTTTATCTTTCTTGAAATATATTAAAATTTATTGTAGTGCTTAAGCCACTTAAGTATAAAGCAGCTTTTAGTCAGTGCTTGAAGGTTTCCCCTCGAGATGCATTAAGGAAAGATTACATTGAAAGTTTACCATGCCGCTTTAATACAAATCCCTGTGTAAAAAAGACAGAATTGCAAACTTAATTTTCCCATATCATCCATATTTTCTGTTAAAAATCATACTCTTAAAGTAATTCATTCTGTTTTATAATATAAGGCAATTTCAAATAAATCAATTTGCATGTGCAAAACAACACATTTAAATAAAGTAATTAAACATGTAAACAATAAATCTAAAAAAATCTAGAAGGAAATGATCCTGAATGTAGTGTATTTGCATCGCACCACTACTAGCATTCATAAAGTTTAGCATGAGAGGAAGTCTGTTTTGCAGAACGGGAATGTGTTTGTGCCCATCCTAAAACAGGCCCTTTTCTTTCTTCATGTTCAGCTGTTTCCAGGATGGCAGGGCATAGAAATCAATCCGAGAAATCCCCATGATCAGGTTAAAGTCGTCGTTTGAGAGATAGTCCTGTATAGATGAAGCAGGTATGTGTTAGGTGTATGGATAAATCTGACAAAACCGTGTCACTCCTAAATCAAAGAATAAAAAATCGTGACAGTACAATTCGCTTAAAAAACTAAAGGCATATACTATAATCATGTGTAATTGAAATTGAAATTAACTTGAATATATTAACAAGTGTAAATAAATAATTTAGCGTGATTCTTTAATAAGAAATGATTTTGTTTACAATATTTATTTACTATTTTACTTTGAAATATAGTATTGCAATTTTCATTGTATTTTCTTCATGGCATTTTGGCAATGTGTGTTAGTTTTGTGCAGGGAATGTTTGTAGATCAAGAGTTTACCTCTTTTCTTGTCGGGTCGACTCCATTAGGCAGGTCTTCTGTCTGAACGTTCACCAGATTCTCTGCAGGGAAGGTTTGCGTCACGGGACGGGGTAAGTTACCCCCTTGAGTTGTATTATTTGAGTTGGTTTGGTTTGAGGTTGGTTTGGTCAGATCCTGTGCACAAGGTATTAACCCCCCCACAAAAAGCATTCAAGTTATATTATACATTTTATCAGTTTATCCACTAACTGAACCCATGACCTTGACATTGCTAGGAAAATGCTACCATTTAAAGAATTAATAACCTACCACAGTAATTTCTATAAGATCGGTTGCAGTGCCAAGCTCTGCCTTAAGCTGGTCGTAAGATTTCCCACCCTAAAAGAGAAAAATGTTCAAATATTCACGCTTACGAAGTAAGTTGTCTTTCCGAAATTCATGGCATCTACTTACACTCCACTTTTGTGGGTCCCAGGCGTGAAACCAGCCTGTAAAAGTAGGTGGCTCAAACCCTTGCTTCACCACCAGGATAGGTGTATCCAGGTCACGCCCTGCAGGATGAGACTTCAGATATTCCTGCGCTGTAACCACTGCGTCATGCTTCTCCTTGTCATTGGCACCTTTGCCGATCCACAGGTAAACCTGACAGAACGTATTTGCACTGTGATTTCTAGAGGTCTGGAAAGAATATGAACAACTGCGAAGAGAGAAAACCACCCCAGAATTCACCTGATCCCAGATGTCCAGCAACATCACGTCATCCTCATCCAGATCATCTTGGTTAAAGTTCGTAATCTCTGTTGCTATAAAGCGTCCTGTCTGGTTGGAGCACTCAAACAGCCGAGGAGAGATACTGCTGTTTTCCTCCTGAAGTCTGAGAGTAGAAGAAAGGTTTAGCTTTTTTCCCAGAAGTTAAATACGATTATTTTTAAAATAATAGTTATTTTTCCCTAATAATAATAATAATATTTCACAACATTTCTGTAGAACAGAGCAGAGCAGATCATTTGTTCTTTTACAATGTACAATGTGCAAATGTTACTGCACCTTTTGCTGCTGGCATACTGCGACTTTCCACCAAGGTTTACCCAGAAGTCAGCCGGTTCCTGACCCTCTGCAATAACATTCTTCTCCCTCTTGGAGATGATGTCAGCCAACGTTTTGGCCATCTCTCTCTCATCTCCACTGCAGCCCTGCACGGTAATGTTTAAAACAAGTATGCAGGTCAGACAAATGTGAGATATGCAGAAACATCTTCTGAAATGTGCCAGATTTTCTCAGCATTTGAAACTACCAACCTTGCCGTACCACAGGTAGCAGCATTTATCCGTGCTGAGCACAAACACATCGTTGGAGTTCAGAGAAGATGAGCGCGGAGGCACCTCAACAGCACGTGTGTTGAATTCATTTGTTCCATGGACGTGAAACAGTCTTACTGATGGTTGAGAATGGGAGGAGCCTTCTCTGGAACTTCCTTCCTGTTAGTCAGTCACAAACAGTGAAGAGGTGAAGTCTCGAAAACGCACACAACTGTTTCCAAAACACTCCTACAGCCCCACCTCAAAGGTTTTTAATAGGTCATGCATTGTGCACTTTTCTTCTTAGGCTATGAGTAGCTTACTTTAATTGTCCTTGCAAATTAAAAAGACAGGTGAAGGTTTGTTTATAGCAAAAACATTGGTAACACTCTATTTTGATGGTCCCTTATGAACATTCTGTTGACAATAAGTAACTTTGCACCTACAGTACATGCCAACTAACTTTCATTAGAGTATTAGTAGATTGTCTGATTATTATCTGCTAACTCTTTAATGTGATGATCTACCAACAGACATTCTACTGACCATAGGTAACTTTTCAAGAACATGTCAGCTTATTCAAAACCAAACTCTACCAGTCTACTAATACTCTACTAACACTCTGCTCAAAGTTGGATGACATGCAGGTGCAAAGTTAATTATTGTCAACAGAATGTTCATAAGAGACCATCAAAATGAAATGAAACCAAAACATCTTTTAACATACTACTAATGCTGTAGCCTCAAAAGTATATCTTTGTATCTTAACTGCTCCTAAAAGGTGCATATTAGTATTTTGAGGTACTTTCTCCTAATAATCACCCTTTATGAAGCGACTGGGCACAAAGTTGTACATTTGAAGGTACTGCCTGAGTAGCAAGCTGTTGTATTTTTTCTGGTAGTTTTTTTTAAAGAACAGAAACAAAATTATTTTTAAAACTAAGTGATTTTGTGTTTTCTATTGTTACAGCGGAAGACATGTTCAAATGCTGCTTCTAGAGATCTAGAAAGAGTAACAGGCTGACAAACACTTACCTCATAAACAACCATTTTACCCTTAAAAATGGCCATTAGGTGCATAGGCTCCTTTCCCATGGGAACGCGGACCTGTACTGGTTCTCCGTTGTACTTCTGGTCTAGGATCACAGCCTGATATGCAGAAGCTGTCAGCTCCGCCGTGCTTGCATGACGGCCCTAAAATGCCATCAACATTCAGAATTTAACTGAATTCCTGACTTAAATTTAAACTGCAAGATGTAGAATTTCTATTTAAATGTAGGAAAGTGTGACTTTGGGGAGTAAAATGCCTTGCAAAAACAATGTCCAATGAATTTAAATAAAGACAGAAGAGACACTTACTTGCCACATGTAAAGAATGTAGTGTAGTTTGCTATTGACTTGATATTTGTAGAGAATGAGGTAACAGTCCCCACCATAGAAATGGCCAAGCCACTTCCTCTCCACTTGTACGGGCTCATTGTCCTCTATCCTCCATACCTGAGGGATAAACACACTCATGTAATGAGTTCTGTTTTACTGAGAAGAATGAAAGACAATGAAAGGTAATTTCCACTAACCTCTGCTTCGCCTGACCCATCATCCACCATTTTCTGCTGTGCAGCCAAGTCAGGCCTAGCATGCATTGAGGTGGCATCGAACTTGACTTGCTCAACCTTGGCTACAGAAAGCAGAAATCATAAAACAGTACAGACTCAATCTAGAGGACATTCACAAAGGATGTGTTTATTCTGTTTACTATTTAAATGTATTTTCTTGGTCTTAGCACACAGAGCAAAGAGATCTCAGTGGGTTTTTTTTATTTTGTTTTGCGTGATCACACCACTATTTTTAACACAAGAACACATCCTGTATGAAAGCAAGATGACCTTCTGCTTAGTATTGGTCATTTCAGAAGTGCCAACTGAAATAGCGATGCAACTAACATTTTTCAGTGGTGTGAAATATTCAAAACTAGGAAATCAGTGTTATCAGTGAGATTGTCAATATATTCTTAGGTTATGTGTAGTCATACATATTATCTATCTATCTATCTATCTATCTGTCTATATATATATATATATATATATATATATATATATATATATATATATACATATAATTTTTAAAATGATTATTTTACATTGATTTATGTAATATTATTTATTATTATTTTATGTCATTTTATTTAAGCTTTATTTAATGCTTTCTTTTTAAATGGTCCTCTTTCCTATATAGCATTCAAAGGACTGATATTTGACTGATGTTCACCTATTTTCCCTGGACTGTGAGTGGTGCCCAATCCAACTGTCTGTCCTTTTTCCGTCCACTTCTGGAAGAGCTGTTTGAACACCGATGATTCTGCTCCTTCGCTTACTGTCTCTACATAGGTGGACGTAGGATATCCTTTTGCCTTTATGTAGGCCTAGAACAATGAATGAAAAGAGATGATGAAGTGTTTTTTTAGCAAGAATTTGACATATTTGTGATATACTATGCCGAGTTTAGAAAACTCGACTTGTAATGCCTTGATAAATTAGTATAAATTTCACACAGGTTTTATGCATAAATAGTTGCATAAACACAATTGGTGATTGAGTCCCCTTGTGAAAAGTGTACTTTGATTAGTGTTTTATTGGTGTAAGACTCACCTCTGCTTTCTTCAGAGATTCGGCTCTCTCAGTTTTCGATGCCTTTTTGCCCTTCCAGATAAAAATCTTTATTCCGCCCTGATCCAGCAGATAGCAGTCCTGTCACAGGAATGACATGTCAGTTGGCACGTTTAAACTTTTAAAGTGGCCTATCCTATTTTAGTTTCTCTTCAGTGTTTGTGCAAAAGTGTCAAATGTTTTGCATCTTTTCTGCTTTCACAATGAGGAATACACACTCATTTAGCATTTAAATCGCCATTTATCATGCAGCTTGCTTATTTCCTTTCTGGGTGCCTTTTTTTTGTTCCATTTCTCCATTTCAAATGAACATTTTGTCTTTTTCAAGACAAGATTTTATTCTGTTTACTATTTAAATGTGTGTGATTGGTCTTGGAGCACAATTCGTTGACATGTAATACTTTTTTTTTCCATCATTGTCTATCAAAATATATCTGAAACAACTTTATTTTGCAGTTAAAATCTTCTATCTCTTGTAAGGCTATTTCCTCCAGCAATATCACTGGCTTTAATTTTCACTTTTCACAATCAATTCCTGATTAAAAAAACAAGTCTTCCGATACATTTCTCAGACCTACCATCCTTTTTGTTTTGAAATGATGTCCGAATAGAGAAGCAAAATGGTTTGCCAACAGCATTTCATAATTTATTTTGTCATACTTGCATCGCAGCGACATGACCAGACTATTTCATGAGCGTGACTGTGTCCTTTAAGTCTTATCTGACAGGTATCCACTATGTAGGAGTACACGTTATGCTGATTCTGACTACCCATTATCATGGGTATACTATTTTATGAGCCTAACTATTTCGTCACTTGTCCCTCCCAGCTGTCATAAATGCAGTGCACTTTGATATAGCTCTAAGTGTAACATTTGACTTATATATTCTATATATGCTATCAGCATGGCCTTTATATAGAATTGCTTAATGCTGTGGTTTTTAGTTTGGGTCGCCGGTCAGGTTTAATCATACCTCGGTTTTCAGTAAGTCTTGTGTGAGAGGTTTCACTGCCACTTCCTGGACTACAAGGTTCCCCTGAGCATCTGAAATACTTTTCACAGAAGATAGATGTTTTAGCTGGAGGACATTTTTTACCACATGCTTTAATATATGTGGTTTAAACTGTTGAACTCACTGAAAGAGTTTAATGGCAGTCTTGAGTTTTTCATCCACAATTTCATCTGGGATGGCTTCTTTGATTTGTTTTTTCTCCCCCATTGCCTGAATCATCAGTTTCATCGCTTCCTCTGAAGAGTCCTCATTATCTCCTTCCACTACAGTCACTTGCGCTCGTCCACCCCTCTCTCGATCACGAATGTCCTTCGCTAGGTTCATCCCCTATGAAAACAAAAGCCTTTAGTACACTTACTGCACAGGTGTATTAAATGTATACCTTTTGCATCAGAAACCGAATAGACCTTTTCTTGACAAATGAATTTTAATGGTTTACCCTTAACCTCTCCATTCGGTTACTCTTGGGTCCATTCCACTGAATGATCAGGCTCCCCAAGTCCAGCAGGAACACGTCACCTTGATTAAAGCTGTCCCATCTCATTTCCACCTGAACATAGAGGGATTCATTTTCTAAGGGAAAATCTGAAAAATATACTCTTGCCTCCACTAATGCACACGCAACCCTCTAAACGGACGAGGCGTTTAAACTTGACGCGTTCGCCATTGTACTATTGTCTGAAACGACTGGGGCGACAATGAGTGATTAATTTGTTATAGTAGCTATTTATTAATTATTGTTAACATTAGTGAATATAAAACAACTACTTTTTTTACTCATGTTAATGCAGGTAATATTAGACACATTTGATTTATTACATATTAAAATTGACATGAACTAACAGTGAATAGTGTTTATTAAAGTATTTATCAAAGTTAAAGTCATCTAATGTAGTTAACTAATATAAAAAATGGAATGTTAAATCAATAATCATATAAGGCCTTCAAAAATGTATATAAGCTTATAGCGATTCATTTTGAGTACGCATTTTACATGTACACATTTTATTTATAAAATAATTTTGCTATTATGTACATATATTCTTTTCTTCGTCATCTTGAAATGTGTATTAGATGTTTAAGTAGCTTTTGGGGTATCTTAAAATGTGTTTAAAATTAACATGGGTTGGATGATTTAAAAAATAAATAAAAAATGGGCAGTAGATTTGTTGATGACAAAAAAAAGAATAGTAAAATCTCACAGTGATTTTCTTCACCACATTTTTTTTGGTTTTTGTAGTGGCTTTTTAAGTTCCTCTGCTGTTACTGGGACTATACCTCTCCAGCAACCACATGCTTATTTCCCTTCACATGCAGCAGTCTGCGAATGTTGTATGTGTTCGTCTCCACTTGTTTCATCCCAGATGCAACTCCACCTTTTTTGTATCTGGGAAAAAAAAGAGATTAACATTATCAACTGCTACTCCCTTTTACTCACTTATAGTTTACCACTTCTTGTAAAATGAAATGAAGAAGTCTTATTAAACTTCTGCTTTTTTTTCTTTGTTACTAAGAGAAGCATTATAAAGTCACATGCTTCTCACAGCATCTTTAGTTACAAAGGCCCAGTGGTAGAAACTATGAATAAAGGAAAATATGTGGAGTGTATAAACTTTACTTGTATTTATTTATATTGTAAACTAAGGGATGACACCTGTCATCAATGTCAGGGTCATATTTCACCCACAAGAGCAAAATATAAAAATAAATATAATAAATAAAAATATTTTTCACTCGATTTTCACATTTTCACAATTTACATACAATTACATTTTTTTAGAAGATGCAGTTTAAACAAAATCAATCTATAATCAAACAACATTTGGAAATAGTGTATAATTTTACTCAAGGAAACATCATAATTTTTTATTACCTTTAATTCTCTTTTCAGGGGGACTTCATTTATTCATTTAATGCAAAAATGTTGTTTATTTTTATTTATTGGTTAGCAAAGAATATTCCTAAATGATCCTACGATATGCTTTGCTAACCAAAATATGAAATATATTATAATTTATTTTTATTTTCATTATTTTGGGGTGAAGTGTGACCTTTGACCTTTTTGGTTAGATTGGCTTACATGATGCCCTGTTTGAAGTATCCTTGGAAGGTGGCGCTCTCGTGGCCCTGGCACTCACGGTGCTGCACAGCAGCGCCCCCTAGGTGATCGTCCATCTGCGTGGTGTATATCGCTGCTGCTCCCTGCTCATCCTGAGAGGTCTCCTTGCCCAGCCAGTAATGGATGTCGTAGGTATAGTTGTTGCTGGTCTTGTGAGTCTGAAAATGAGATGATTTTTCTTCAACGGTTAGTTTTGTCAGCGTGAACGAGCCAAATTGGACGCTAAGTTTTGATACTTACGTAGAGAGTTACGTAGCTGTCCCCCTCAAAAAACTGCCCATATGAATTAGGTGGACAGGGCACGAGCTCCATGTTCTGGTTAATAATTTAAAAAGAAGATTGATTAGTGGTTTGCTAAAGATGTCGACTTTACTGATTTGACAATGCAGAATCATCACCTCCACTCTCCATATCTGCAGTCCTGGTGTGGTTTTGTTGAGGACTTTGGGAACATCGGTCTTGACATCCTGTGGCATGGTGCCAGCTTAAGTCTCAAGGAAATACCTGGAAGAGAGAAAACGGGAGGATTAAACTGAGTTCAAAGATCCAGACTGTTTTCTTGCAAAACATGCAAATCCTGTGTATGAGCTACTCGTAAGTGCATCTAATTTTCCTTTCAAATTCACAATAACAAGCAAATAAATGTTTTTATAGCTGTTTAAGGATATTATCACTTCATCCTTCATCTGACCTTGAGGTGTAACAAGCAAAAATGCTTAAAGTTAAAGTTCCATCATTATTTTGTCACCTTCATGTCATTTTTTTTTCTCTAAACATGCCGTATTTGATATTAAAATACTTGAATGCAGCCGTGGCTTCATGAGACTTGTTTATTGGTCAGCTGGAAACTGCATTCATTGTTCCTTTAATATATAGTTTAATGATCTGTTAGGCTTTCTCAGTGTCGTTCAAAGGCAAAAGAGGGTGTGGCCTAAATGGTAGTCAATTCGATTCAGTTCATGCGTTTGTAAACCCAGACACTAAAGCTGAACTCTTACAGGAAGAAGGCTAGTTAGCCATGCCTGGGAAAGGAAGTGAAAGCCTCATGTCACGTATCTGTTGCTAGATATGTAGTAGAAATACTACGCCTACTTAGCCACAGTTGTTATCATTAAGTGAGGCTGAGATGTCAGGGCGTGATCATTCCTCACAGTGCTTCACTTTATCTGCTGCACTGAGCACATAGTTCAAACCACAAATAATTGCTTGCTTAACCAGCATGTCAGTCTTATTTTCTGTATAAACAGACCTGAAACATGATAAACTTACCTGTGATAAGAACATCGGGTAATATGACATTTCAGAGTGTTTCAGTGTTTCTTTAGATCATTCTCTGTAGGCAGATGAGTCTTCTGACTATGCTGCAGAGTTAAAATTAAACTGCTGGTTTTGTCTGGCCAGAGGAAGAGACTCTATTTTGACACACTATTTCTCCATTTAGTACTGTAAAGTTGCTATGACAAATTTTACTTGGTAAAAAACACTGTATACAAATGGTGACTTGAATTAATTAGATGAGACTTTTTCTAAAAGGGCCTTTTTTTTGCCTTCTTTGTTTATCAGATATACGCTTTAAATCTGCAAGGACAAGTTCAAGATATATTATAGTTATATAGGAGGTGCTTCATTTAGAAGAATAAAATAAAAAAAATTAAAGATTTTTATAAAATATGCTTAATTTTCATCATGTACGATATTTGTTTAGAATTGCCTAGATATAATCTCTGAAAACAATCATCAATATCTCATGCAAGTTTGGTTCTGAAACGATTAGATCTTGTTTAATGGACGTTAAAATATGTGTTTCCCGAAGACAAAGACAACACTTTTTTATTTTATTTTTCATTTGAACTTGATTAGATGCATCCAATCAGTACAGATTCAATTAAACAACTTTTATTGCATTACTGATCCATTTTTATTATTTATTCATTATATTAATATTCTTTACATACGCTCGGTCAACTGACCATTATGTTCTAAAGGAAGTTGTACGTGCTTTATGATAGGCAGGGGACTATAAAATGTTTTTATTGTATTGCGTTTGTCTTTGTTGTGCTCAAACTACCCATTTGTTTAAATATGCTGCAAACTATATGTGTGTTTCAAAACCATGGTTTCTCATGGTTAAGTACCCACCACATCCTCTCTATTGTCAGGTTCACATCCTGGTGCACTGAATGAAGAAAGTTGCCATGGTTTGATAGCTATCATCCATTGTGGTGTTGTCTTTAACAAATTAAGCAGGAAGCTGTACTGTCAAATCATGAGGACCCATCGCAGCTGATAACAGCTTTTACACGCAGTGACATCTTTCAGTCAATGCGACATAGTATTTTTCTTCTCACATCAAGATCATTTTACTAAATTGAATTTACTTGCGGGTAGCCAAGCAAAATGTCAGATCGCGCACAATAAGCTGGTCATTATCAACAAATAATATATGCACATAATATATACACACCCTATATATATCTACACACGCCTTATAGAGGATCATTTTTGTTTGCATATCCCAAATTTATGAGCCTCCTTATCAATATCTTTTTATGTTTGCCTGGTACCCTCCAGCATAGATATGGTGTGATAATACGGATGACTCAATCTCTCTCGTTTGATTGGATGGTTGGGTTTTATTAGGGGGTTGTATCGAGGAGATTGCTCTAACCCTTAAATAACCAATCACAAACCCTCTGCCCTGTGCAAAGGTTCATATTTCCTAACTAAATCCTAGAAGTTACACTGTTAGTGCAAAAATGTCTTAACGGCTCCACTCTGCCGCTACAGTGACAACGGCATATCACAAATGATCTGCCCTCCAGTATTACTAGATGCAGCGTGTCAGAGCAAACAGGTAAGAGTGCAGTTTTTTTACGTAACCGCCCGGTGTTTGATCAGGCCTGACAGTGCTGTGTACATGTCTCATCTCCACCTCCCCTCCTTCTCTATAACCTTGATTAATATTCTTCCTGTAAACTGTCCATCACGGCCAATCTAACCTTCTGTTTCAGACCAAAGCACACGAGCACATCAGATTATGCAATGCATAGTTATAATACACAATGAAATACGGAAAAATAGCATGTTGTCAAGTTATTCAAGAATAAAGCCACTATATAAAAGGGACGGATATACAAATAACCGGCACATTGACTGCTTCTGGCATGAACTTTCATAAATGAAGCTTAAAAAAGATATTTACAGACCAACAATATCAAGCCAAGGACATTTCACCTTTTACGTTAGGAGAGACAGCCAGAAATTAACTTTCTGATTAGAAAACCACTTTTAGGTAAGTATAAATGCAGCCTTTTTTGTCAGATGCTTTAAATGTATCACCTAATTGAGTCAAGAAATATATTTATAACTTTACATAACAGCCATTGATGATAGTAGTTTAATTAAAATGATTAATTTATTCTAACTGTTTAGGCATTAACGCTAAATAATATTCTTATACTTCAAATAAAAAGCATTGCTGTATTATGCACTAAATTTACAACTGGGTTTTCCTTTTTTTCTTGAACTTTTACAGTCTGCTTGCAATCAGTCACTTTTTAAAGGGTCTTTTTTTCTGCAAAGGAAAGAACGAGAGCAAGAGGAAACTCACCTGCCGCTGGAGGAATAGAGAAGGAAGCAGCCAGGTAAAGGTGCTGCTGGTTCACAGACAGTGGTGGAGACTGTGCCACACGCTCTCGCTCTGTCTACTTTACAACCTTTGCACTTTTATCTCTCTCTGTGTTCATTCACTCAGGGCCATATATGGAAAGAGCAGGTGATATGCATACAGGTGTGTCATATCTGTGGTTACAGGCATAAGTCGTTCATCTCGCCCCCCTCCCCAGTAGATATCTCTGAGCAATAGAGCGAAACAAATATGTTTATTTACCTCTCCACCTCCAGCCCATCTGGTGTCGCACATACCTGTCCTTCGCATTTTGTTGTGTTGAAATGACATTGATACCATTGACAGGCCTACCTCCAGTCATTCTTTTTTTTTTCATTCAAATTCTATTGTAAAACTCTATTAACCATAACAGGAAAAAAAATCTTCTTTTCCAGTTATGACAATAATGGCTACAATAAATACGTTTTAAAATATCCTATATTTTCCATAGCTTTTTCCTAATTGTTAAATATTTTTATTTATTGATTTTAAAAAACCCTGGTTTGTCTTTAAAATTTAAACCTATTTTTAAAATTCTCTTATAATGGAATTCCATAGAATATTTCAAAATCTATTTAATATGCAGAACATTTTGTTAAATGTCGACATAGTGTTGTTTTTTTTGTCCCAATTTACCTTTATTGTGTGATTAATAACAGTTTCAGCTTTTGACAAACAATATCCCCTTTTTGAATTCTGCAGAAGAAAGAAAGCCATATAGGTTTGGAACAACGTGAGGGTGAGTAAATGTTAGCAAGATTTTTCTTTTAAATTAGACACCTTGAACTCTTCTGAAAAGCTACAATTCTTCTAATTCAGAAAAAAACCCATTATTGAGTCAAAATAAGCATGTTTGAAGCTTAAAATCAAAATGTGTAAAAATAAGCTGTAATCTGGGCTGGAATGTATTGCTGGCTAACTCTCTCACTTCTGCAACTAATGCAGCTCAAAACTTTGGACACACTTGACTGACCTTCTATTTCTCATAATTTAAATGACCTATATATGAATTTCTGTACAACATGAAAAGTTAATTTTAAATGGATATGTTGCAGCACAGGAATAGCAGCAGCAGCACGCATAAATGTCAAGGTTATAAAAAAAACAAGTGTAGTTACTTAAAACTGTATAAAAGATAGTTTTGATCTGTTTAACATTTTTGACTTCTTAATTGCATTTGTTTTTTTTATATATATATATATATATATATATATATATATATATATATATATATATATATATATATATATATATATATATATATATATACACACACACACACACACACACACACATTACTATAATAATGTGGACAACATGATGAGTAGGTAACCTTTTACTAGTAGTTTACTACAAGTCCAAAATCCATGCATAATTACTGGATGAATCAAGTATGCCATGACAAGATAAAGTATGCTATGATCTAGATAAAGCCTACCTTTGTGAACCACAGCATACTCCCTCTATGCATTCATGTAATCTATAGCTTAAATGCAGACAATCTTTTCAGATTTTTTTGACAAGTGAAACCGGTTACAAAACACGCGGGCACCACTGAGCTGGTCAGATTATTTGAGGTTAAACAGACCATTGAAAGTGGGTTGGTGATTATTAGTGAGATGTGCAGTGGCTCACTGTTTGCCTAATGTTTGTTGTGCTCTGTTTGACCTTTTGCAACCAACAGTAGAGCATTTGTGAATGACAGTGTGCAGGATGCACAGCAAATATGGGAAATTAGGAACAAATTGCTCTAGATTTACTAATTTATGATTTACAAGACCCTCCCTTAACCTTTAACACACATTACACCATAAAAGGCACCACAATATGTGTTGCACAAGCTTTGCATTAGATAATGCACGAAGTTGATATCAAATGATTTGAACTCCATCGAAAGTCTCTGAAATGACAGTTTTTACAGTTCAACAGGATTCTATGTACTGCAGGGAATGTTTCCTACCTTCTTTAGACAGGGTGTTTCTGTCCTTGGCAGCCGAGTGTAAGGTTCCTGTCCTTTCAGATTGGTTCACTTTCAGATTGTCTCTAGGTGAACTTCAGTCTCCAGAATGTGGCCGCTCCCCTCTCCTTGCTCAAACTCATTAACCAGACTCTGCCGCTCGGGGAGAAAGCAGTGAGCCACCAGTGCTTCAGTTTTAACTCAACCCCTTCTCTTACATAATCCAGGGCACACGTTAACACGGTGTTAGTTCAGCTCCGTGAACCAGCTTTTGTGAATGTGCTGCAGAGTGTGTTAGGCCTCGGTGGAGGTTGGGCTTTAGACATTCTGTGCCAAATCTTAAAAATGCTGCCTTTACAGGTAAACCAAGTTACGAAGGCATCAAAGCAGGTCCAAATTATTGCATAACATCATGTCTCAGATGCCTTCATCTGGTCTTTTCTTGCAGGCGGTGGAGATGTAAAGATCTGCTACCCAACTTCAGCCCAATGGAACCCAGAAAACTGCTGAATTAGATTCATTTTTCTTTTTATTTTAATAACATATTTACAATTTTTTTTTTTACATTAGCTTGAATATTTAACATCATTATTCCAAAATCAGAAAAAACGTGTTTATTAATGTCAGTGTTTATTTATGATTCCAATTCAGCCAAAAATTAAGCGCTGTACTCATTAAATATTTAGTTGATTTTGTCTAAACCTTTATTCTTTTATTGGAAGCCAATCTGAAGCCATTGAATGTACCCTCAAAGAATAAAGTATATACTCGAAGTGTACTCAAGTACTAAAAATTACTTTCATATATATATATATATATATATATATATATATATATATATATATATATATATATATATATATATATATATATATATATATATATATATATAAAGATCCATTTATTCAGTAATTTGCTTTTAATTTCCTAGCTTTTTTTTCAAATGGCTAAATTATAGGGGGGAAAAACATATTTATTATTTACATTTTTAAAATGGCTTTGTGCCATCCAACAATAGCCAAAATCAATCAAATCACAAGGCAATTCCTGAAAGTACAGTAATTCCAACTTTATATTTAAGACATGTACATAGCCCTCAAACACACACGTTTTTATAACTTATGATTAATTGTTATGAAGCTTGAAAGTCCAACAAGCTGGTTACAGTGCAAAGCTGTAAGCAAATTTTCAGGTTACAATTCTTATCTTGACGTAGAAAGCCAACTTATATGTTCAATATTAATGATTTATGATGAGAAATCTGTAAAATGCAGTACAGGGGGCTCTATTCAGATTTCGGATATTTGCATTTGTAAACATACAAAACACACAATATCAGTATATCGTGTGTTTGAAAAACGTTTTTACCATTTCAGAGACAAATATCTTTTCAGCAGCAGAACTGCCACAATCTATTACATTTCACTGTCATCAAAGCTCAACAAGTATAAAATCTGATTTCTCTTCATATATTTTTCTGCATACAAAAATAAAACAATTTTCTTATGCATTACACAAAATATGAAAAAGCCTTTTTTAATGTCAAACTTTCAAATAATATGTCTTCTATAATATAAAATGACTTCTAATGACTCACTGAAAATTAACAAAAGTTAAAGCTATGTTATTGAATGACGCATTCACCCCGCCAAATGTTTTCACGAATCTCCAGAAAATGTTGGGTTTTGAACTGTGGTTGTAGCATTCTGGAATAACGGGTTGGTACCCTGTAGAAGAACAAGAAAACATAATGAAAATCAAGCATGTATACTGAAGAGTTTTTGGAGGACAGACTGAATATGAATGTTTTTTTTTTATTTCAAGCGAACAACTTACAGATGTTTTTTCATGTTTTCTGTCTTTTTCAAATCTCTTCCATTCTCTAAGGTCACTTGCATACAGAAGTGCCTTGACAATGAGGAGGATCAGGAGACCGATCAATGCCACACCTGCCAGAGATCCTCCCACAATAGCTGCTATGTTTGGCCCCTCGGGACATTCTAACATGAGAAACGGAGAGGCAGGTGACTTGATGCTTTTTAAATCTAGGAAATTTGTCCAATAATGAAAATTCTGCCATTATTTTCTCACTCTCGTGTTTCATACCTCTATACTGTGTTTATGCTGCCTAGCTCCAAAAAAGATCAAATCATCATAAAAAACACTTATGACTACTTTTGAAGATCTTTGTCGCTATTAGCTACTGTATTGTTGTATAGAAAGAGAATAAAGAGTCTTCTGAAATACGTTCTGGGTGTTTCACACACATGACGAATCACAGCAGGGTTCAGAATGGCATGAGGGTGAGAAAAGAATCCAAGTACCTAGTACATGTTTTAGTATTTCAGATATTGTGTCTGGGTCTACCTCTGTCTTTGAGGACGCTGACAAAATACTTGTCAAATCCAAGTTGTTCTGACATTACATAGTACATCAAGCAGCCCTCTTTGTCTCTTTCTCGACAGTCGTTACTGAACAATTTGTCAGCCATCGTATGTTTCAGATGTCCACAAGCTATGGAGCAGTTCTTTTCAAACAGACCGGTTCCAAAGGCCAGACATTCCACACAACTCCTGAGGACAAGAATGTTAGTAATTTTTAAATACTTATCCACTTTTTTTTCCTGAATGTGGAATAAAACACATTTTATTACATAAACAGTTTATACATAGGAAATGCTTAAAATTTCGATTCATCAAAATATCGACAGCTCTGCATAACCTGGGCCTCCGAGCTGTCGGTTTATTCAAACATTGATTTGATATATTACTCCAAGCCTCCTGAAGTATTGCCCAAAGATGATTCACACTGGTCGGACACTTCTTATGGACATCACGGTCCAGTTCCACCCATAGTAGCGCAACTTATATATATATATATTGCCATGATTATGTAATCAAAATGAAAATTATTATTGCTGGTCTTCAATGATGATGTCAAATTACTTTACTATGCAGTATTTGCACACTTTCCCAGCAGTGTTTCCAAAGTGGAGGGCAGTGTATATACAGTCAACAGATATATAGGTAATGCAAAAAGGCAAAAGGCAGATTTGAACTCTGGTCTTTTGAAATGTTGTCTAGCCCAATTGCACATACATGGGCGAAGTTAGTGTAAATAGTCTCCCCCAACAAAACAGATTTTTTAATTATTACATTTATGTATATTATTTATATATTACAATGCATTTCCATTAAATCCATAAAATAAGAGAATATGAGAATATGTGACATGCCTTGCAGGAATGCTTTTAATGGCTGAGTTATTAAGTCTATAATTGGGCTCATAAATTGATCGATTTTATTGTATTAATAATTGTGAACACAGCGGCTTTGTAGAGCCCATAGTGACTTGTTTTGAGATTTTCTTACCGTGACTCTTTACAAGGACTTTGGCAAGTAGGACACGTTTTGCAGTAGGGCGCCTTGTATCCTCTCCCGCATTCACATCGGTTACACATACATTTCCCACGCTCATGACATATACTATTATCGTTCTTGCACTCCGTATCGGATTTTGGGCATTGGCACGCTGTGCCCTCATATCCTTGATCACACTCACATGTACCACATTTGCACTTGCCATGATCTGCAAAATGAACCCACGTTACACTTAAGAGCTGATTTTTAAAAATAAACTATAAAGCACATGAAATACGAGCTTTTCTACACAGTTCACCTGCACACTGTTTATTGTTATATTTTTCACAGTGCTCATCGTCGCATTCACAGAATTCGCCATAGAAATTGCCACCGCCATCTGTAGTATGGCAGTGGCAGCGTCCGCACAGACAATCTCCGTTGCCTTCGCATTCGGTCCCGTTGTCCTTCCGGCACTGCGCTTTCAATGACGCCTCGTCCTTTTGGCCTCGTATGCACTCACAGTGCTGTCCTATGTAATCCGAATCACAACTGTGGATGTGGGAAAAACTGCTTATGTCACTACAGATATATACATGGGTCAAAGAAGTTTAAAAGAAATTCACAAAAGGGATTGTATGTCCATAAAAAGAACATTAATTGCAAGTTTTAAGGCTTCAAATAGGTTTTTTGAGAATAAAATGTTAAAATTTGGTTGAATTTTATTGTATTTTAAATGAGTTAAAAAAAAATCACACACACAATTATAAATAGTAAGATTAAAATAAATTATGTAATATTTAAAATCTAATGACATTCTGTCACGTTGTGGTTTGGCGGGAAGGGGCACATGACAAGTAAAATAAACTTAAACAGATTTAATCCTCTAAACGAGCAAAATAATAATATATACAGGCAGGCAGGCAGAACATAAACCACGTATGGACCTCGACGATCGGACAAACTGAATACAAACACACAGGAATTCAATACACAAGGAAAGACTAAATTAACAAGAAACAGGTGAAGACAATGACACAGTTCACAGGAACGGAAGGTAGGGCACACAAAGCACATGGAACAAGACAAAAACGACAACAAAAGAGTCCAAAGACGTGACGGATTCACCATTGAGAGTAAACTGATTTTACGAAATGTAACCAGTTATTTTGATGAAAACTACTATTTCTTGTTTTTATGTATTTATTTGCATAGCTAAAAATGAAATCAGATTGACCTCGGGAATTTGGGCTTGAAAAACAATTTGAGGTAATTATATCGTTCCGTTACCTGCAGCTACCACAGATGATCCTGCCGTGGAATTTACAGTGAGACTGAGGTTCACTGGAATCATCACATTCACACTTGCATCGAGTCTGCACGTTCACCTTCAGTTTTTCACTGAAGCCCAACGGACCGATAAGGAAGCTCTGGCTTTCAATGCATTTGTCTACTGTTACCGTCACATCAAAAGTCACCTGAAAGGATTATGGTAAAAGCAAGGTTATTTAAAATTTGCCATTGCTAAATTTGCTAACCAAGATTTGCATCTGTGCTGAAGTAGATGATGTTTACGCCCATTTGAACTAATCATACCCACCTCCTTACCGATGTTCACATTCTCACATTTCCCCTTGTCACTGAGGTTTTCTCCGCCTATACAGTTCGAGCTGTATTTCACAGATATGAAGTCTGGGAGAGCTTCATGAGCCATGATAATTTCAGAGGTCAAGTTCTGTTCCGGCCCAACAGGACATTAATAAGAGTGTTAAACATAGAATATCATAATTCCAAAAAAAAGTGTGCAAAGTGTAAATCCCATGTAAATCCCATGCACTCACGTTGTATGCTTCAACAATTAGATTGACAATGTTGCTAGAGTCTTCAGAAAGCACTCCAACTGCAGATTTAGGGATCAGTTTGCTCAGCTCCTGTTAAGTATACAAGTCAAGTAGTATTTCAGCTGCTAAGAATATTAATGTGAATTGTAAAGCAAAATCAGTTTTTATTTCACCAATAATGACTACAAAAATACTTCCACACAAGTTTCCATTCCATTGTAAAACAATCTTTTACACCGCAACAGAGTCACTCGTTTACACTTACTGTGTACACGGTTTCCAATTTTTTGGTGACTGCAAAAATGGGTTGTATGTTTTGCTCCTCCAGCTTGCGAGCAATCTGTCCAACGGATGGGTAGTCCTAAAAACAAAAAGAGTGTATTATAGTTTTGATATTTGCACGATGTACCGATAGCATCTAATACATACACCCTTTCGTATAACTTTGGAGACAGAAATGTTAAGAAATGCCTTGAGCCTTTAAAATATTTAATTATAAATGACATAATGTATTTGTATGAGCACGTAAATAATTTTAGAATGGTACTAATGCAAATGTTGTTTTTTGTGTCAAAGATGCTGTCATCTATGTTGATATTTTATGCTTCGGGGTCTATTCAAATGTACAAAAATGTACAATAAACTATAATAGCACTATTATGTTTTCTATAATAATGTAACATAAACAACAACTGTAGTGAAAGGGTTCCCGGGTGTTAAGACGTTTACTGAGATATCTAATAGAAACCCATGAAAGATGTATGTTATTTAAAAATCAGCAACTGTTTCTGGACTATGGGGGCGCCATTATTTTATGTGCACAGTACATTCTGTCTTAGATAGCAATAACTGACCTTTGACTTTCTTAGTTTATCTCAATATCTTTAATATAAATATTCTAAACGTTTAATATATATCATATATTTATAAAGTATTAAATCATACCCAGAGGTTGCTCTTGCTATACATGTTGTTGACCAGCTCACAGGTTTCTTTGTTTGGTTCCAGAATGGCAGCAAGTTTTCCATCCCCTGCCATGTGAAAGCCATCATCAGTGGCCAACACCAGCAGACGAGTGCTGTTTCCCCAACCGATATTATTCTGCAAGGGTAACACAAGGGAGGGGTAAGATAAACCTTTTCTAATCCTTTCGATAGGACATGCGTGTAAACACTTGATTGCATAGGAAACTAAAAACTGGAAAATTTTGCCTGTGCAATAATAGCGTAATGACGCTCGGAACAAGCTGATGTTGTTGTTGCTAAATATAATAAATGCCACGATTGCTTGGTTTGAACTATCATCTACAGAAGTTTTATTTTGGGTGAGGAAATTGCCTCTTTTACTGTTTTATTTATATAAGCATCACTGCACAAAGCTTGTGTGTGTTGTCTCGTAATTTGGACCCATAATAGCTAGGCCTAAATATTAAGTCTTATTTTTTCAACTAAGAAAAGAAAGATGCTTACTATCTAAAAACACTGAGAAACTCTGCATATTCATTTAGTGTATGCATGTCTGAAGATTAAATACCATCAGCGCAATCAGTTTATTTAGTATTCATGTAAACACTATGTTTGGATTCAACATTTGGAAGGATTTCATTCCAAATTAAACAAAATGTGTCCATATAAGCGTGGTTGATATAGCTGCTGACGTTAAATTCTGCAGTAATAAAAGTCTCACCACACAGGCAGCGACTTGCATGATGGCATCCAGGCTTCCCTCTGGGGGGTCCAGGTTTCCAGATATATGCTGCTTGGAGACCAAGTTTCTGAACATGTCCCCATCATTTGTCAGAGAAAGCACATGCTGAAAACCAAATGCTGGTTGACATGGTTCATTTTTATCCGGGCACGGCCGTTGGAGCTTCGCTTCATTGGTGTCGGTGTATGGAAGAAGCGTTTTGTCGACAAACGAACCAAAGCCTGCATCAGGAAAGTTGGTTCATGAAGTTGAATATGAATAATATTATATTGTTATCTTAATAAATTTGAATGCTCTTACCTATCCTGGCTTCTCCAGTGATTCTTGTGAGCTCAGTAAGTAAATTATTTCCCAGTTGTTTCACATTCTCCAAATCATCTTTCATGGAGTATGAGAGATCCATTAGGTAGTAGAGATCAACTGGATAGCCTTTTGCCCTTTGAAATTTTAGTTGAAAAGTTTGGGGCAACCCTGAGAAAATACAACACATTCAGCAACCTCTGTTCTCTGAAAGTCAGGTTCAAACATACATTAAAAAAGAAAGTTATTTTGATTGAGGTCTACATTAGATTTGTAAGAATGTAACATACCTGGTCTAAGATTAAGTTCTATTTCTTGTGGTTGCATCTGCACTGGATTACTACCAGCAACCAGGGGCTTATCTGATATTTTTAAAAAATCATTTTTTGGATTTACTATGCCATCGGCTGAACATCCTTTTATTTTAAGCGAAGCAGCTGTGTCACAACGTGCTGCTTCCTGCTCTCCAGTCTTGGTGAAATTCTGTGGTTTAAATAGGACATGAGAGCATGATGTGAAAAAAAAAGGTGTTGAGAATTGAACAAACTAACATAGGATATTTCAGTATGCCACCGGAATGTTAGAAATCAAATAGCTGACATTGACTTTGCAAGCTCCAATTAAATTGTCTTACAGCAATGTCAATTTGAGAGTTAGAAATGAGTTTTAGAAATTAAGCAGCAAGCAAGATTTATATAAAAATTCCCTTACCAAATCTTTACACCAGGCACAGCCAGGCCCAGACTTGATGCAGTCATCACATGACTTTATTGAAGCTTTTAAACACTGTTCCTCCGTATAAACTGCAACAAACAGTTTAAATTTCAGTTATGTTTATTTTGTTTGCATGATTCAACATTCTGGATATTTGTTATGATTAATGCAGTTAAAAGACGCGAATATAAAATGCATTTGTCTTTAAGACATTGGCTTTGTTCCAAATATATGTTAAAATGTTCTCTATGTCCAGTCAGTCACTCGTGAGGTTCCATTTCAGTTAGAACCACCAGCTTTTGGAACAGAGACAAGATTATTCAAACAAGACTGCTTTCTGATTAAGCCCATAACATCAGATGGCTTTTTTAACAAACTGCATGCACAGTGTTTGGAGGATATCATAGGCAGCAAAGGAAATTATTACCACCTCTGCACAGACAGTATATGTCAGCTTATGGACATATAATGTGTAAAGTGAAAAGGAACATAATATATGTGTAAGCAATGCACGTACCCTGTCTTCCCACCAACAACAGAAGAAGGCCCCTCAGACACACTGCCTGAAGCATTTCCTAGTGTAAAAAAGCATTTTTTAAAATCATTGTTCCTCATATTTTAGCTTCCTAAACTACTGAATACGATGGGAAATGAGCTTGCCATTGTTGCTTGGTAATGCAAACAAACCTTTCCTATACTTATGCAGTTTTGCCGCAACTGTGCAAGGCATCAAACAGAAAAGTGTGAACTTGAAAAAAGCAGATGCAGTTTTTTTAGCAGAAGTGTGATGCAGATGACACATCTGAGACAAATGACTGCCATAGACGGTCAAATGATCTGTGTGCTCAACATTTATTGGTTCATCATGGTTTTACCACACCAGCGTATGAAACATGGTTTAGTTTCCCACACATAGAGCTATATTTACTCTACAGCGAGATGTAGGCTATGTGCTGTATGCAATTTTTCTCATTAAAAAAATGCTGTTTTTATGACTTTATTTGGATATAAAAAGTATAACGTGCACTGTACAAATATAGACTACTTTTATGACACTTCATGAACTGCACAAATCACCTATTCCTTTTAAAATATTGCTTTTAGTTATGATGTAATTATTGTCATTAATGTATGTAGCAAAGCAAGTTGATAATGCTGTCTACACTCTTCTAGGTGACATTTTATTTTAAGGTGTCCATAATACAGAGTAATTACCTAGTAAGTACTTAGTAGTAGCCATTGTACGTGCATAAAATGTACTTACCATGTAAGTTATGGAACAGTTTGTATTTACAGTTTGTAATTATATAGATGTAATAGGCTGCTACTGCTATATTGTCACATATGTGCTTAAATACATGTAATACCTATCTAATTACATTCAAATGAGAGAATATCACACAGGCATAAGCTACTTAAAATAAAATGTATCAAGTTTAGACTCAATGTGTTACATCTACATAATTACAAACTGTAATTACAGACTGTTTCATAACTTAGTTACATGATAAGTACATATTATTTCACGTAAGTACAATGGCTACGACTAAGTACCTAATTAGGTAATTACTGTGTATTATGACACCTTAATATAAAATATTACCTAGTTCTAATAAGATAATTATTCTTACTATTTGAAGTAAAGTAAAGTCACCCTAGAGTTTACTGATAATTATTAATCGATATTAATATTTGATTCATCCTCGATAATATTCTGTTTAAGTGGATTAGTGAACTAAAGGTTAGTGAGCCAAGCAGGTAGACACTATGAAACTGTTCCTAAAGCTACAGTTACTTTTATCAAGCATACATCAGACAAAATTTGTAGTAATGCATCGCAAAATGCAGTATTAAACAGGTCTTACTTGATGCTATGGAAATGCCGCAGAAAGATAAAGTCGTCATAAATGGCTATGAAATGTCTTCTGGGTTCCTCAAGCAGTACACAGTAGCTTCAGAACTGAAAGAACGTTGCTGCACACATGACAGGAAAACAAGGAGGAAGTAACATTATGTAAAATGGGCGTTGGAGTAAAGGAGAGATGAGACGATACAAAAAAAAGCACATATTCAACCGAAGTCTGAACTAACCGGCGCTTAAATAAATGTACCCCGTTCGCTTCTCAATGTAATGGTGAATGTCTGGCAGAATCGAGATTTCAAAAAAGATGCAAAAGTATCACAGAGTAGTCCCATGTGATAAGTGCCGTATATTGTAAGTGTTCAGAGATGCATACGTTTAGTGAGAAACAATCCAACATGTAACATGTTAGTCTACTGAACGAACATCATGGCCTTGGCCGACTTGTTGGCGCAGCAGTTCACTCCAACTCGCTACAGAAAAGCATACGAGTTATGAAAAATAAGAAACAACGAAACAACGCATCAAATCTGTACTTTGAGTACCAGATCTCCAGACCAGGAACGACAGCTGAAAGATGAGCGAAACTAATGGCTACTTCCCTCAAAATAAAGTTCATGGATTGCATGTCATGTCGCGTTTTATTGTTAATCTTGATTTTTAAAAGCTTTTTCTGGGTGGGTCACATGCAGCTTGATTCTGATCACCATACATGTCTTTTATATCTTCTTTTGTGGTACGAATATAAAAGGAAGGTATGCGGCATTGGAACAACGCTGAGTAATTAATTTTGGGGTGAACCATCCATAAAACCTTTCTGCTACACAGATGCTGATCACTAAATAGATTCTTTTTAATTCTAAAATCCATCTTCTGTGGCATTATTGCAAAAAAAAAAAAAAAAAAAAAACTTCTAGTGAGATTTCAAGTGTACTTCTGCTTTCTCTTGGTCTACTAGGAAAAATAGCATTGTGGCACTGCAAGTATAGTTTTCTTTTGTATGATAAACTGCTTGTGATGTTCCTCATTTCTAAGATGCTTTGAATGAAATAATCTTTAGACTGAACAACATGTGTTGTTTCACGTATGTGGAGGCCACATGCAGTGCTTCTCAATCTGTCGTAGGTGGGCTACCCCCTGGTGGTATGCAGCACAGCTGGAAATACATAAAAAATTGATTTGTCACATTATTTTTAGGATATTTTCTTTTTAATATAACTTAATGACATTTTATTTTATATAATTCTAATATAATGTAATTGAATCTTAAAAATTGGATTCAGGGACTTCCGGTTGATATGGCGGCGTAAACGGCAGCAAAGTTTATAGCTCCCGACAGTAAGACTAACATAACCCCTAAAATTCAAATTCTTAACTCGCATTCAGACTCAGAATGAGTGGGGGTACCAAAACAAAGACGCGTAAAATTCCTAATAACCAAACAAAGGTGAACGAGCAAAACATGATCGACGACGCAGGTACTTCGCCTGGTAAGATGGGGGAAGCTAAGCTAACACACGAGGACGATCAGGCTAATGCACACGTTGGACTTGAAACTTTAAGCAAGCAAATTAATGATTTGAAAACAGAAATGAAGTCAGAATTACGATCATTCACGGAAGAATTCAAGAACAGCATGAAAAAGGAATTCGCTCAGTTTAAACAAGAAATAAACGAAAAACTGACATCGAATGCTAGCGAGATTCAGAAACATCAAGGCAGGTTTACAGAGGTAGAAAAACGCATCGAACAGCTGGAGACCTGGTCCACAGAGGCGAACGCGGCTCTGATAAAAACGCTCCAAAGGAACCGAGAAATGCAAGAGAAACTGACCGACATTGAGTCAAGATCACGTAGAAACAACGTCCGAATCTACGGAATACCGGAGGGTGCAGAAGGTGGAAATTCAGTCACTCAGTTTGTGGATACGTTCCTCAAAAAAGAACTAGGACTTGACATTGATTTCCAAATCCAACGAGCACATAGAGCACTACTTTCAAAACCAAATCCTACTTCGCCACCACGATCTATCATTGTCAATTTCCTTCAGTTCACGGTGAAAGAATCTGTCTTGAAGCTGGCTTGGCAAAAGCGGATAGAAATGCAGGGCCGTCCCATCTCGTTCGACCACGACTATGCAACAGAAATAATGCAAAAACGAAAAAGATACAATGGGATAAAGAAAATATTAAAAGAAGAGAAAATCCGGTTCCAGACACCCTTTACGAAAATACGCATCCATTGGGCTAACGGGACACGGACCTACAACACTCCCGACGAGGCGGAGAAAGATATGATGGACCGCGGGATCATTAAGAGATCCGAGATGGATAAAGACGGTGGAAGCGCAACGGGTCCCAATACCGATCCTATGGAGGAGCGGCTGCAACACTGCATGGCCTGGCGAAACGTCGGCAGCAAAGAATCCGAGAGGAACCTGCGAGTCCGACAGAAACTTCAAGAATACCAACGCATGCCACCGGTATAACAGACAAGAGGTAAAAAGCTGGGCACCTGTTGGTGAGATCTTTAATACTTAACAAGATATAGGACTTCACCTGTACATTGAAACAGTACTTTTGACTGTCTGGGAGAAAATCAACATTTTATTTAATTCTTCTTATTTAATTTCGTTGGACTTTACCTAGAATCTGTGGTAAGTAACATAAGTTACTACACGCAACTAGGGCGGCCCCCTTCTCACGGCTATTCCCGCATACCGCCAACGGGACTTACGAGGTGCACAAGCACACTCATTTAAGTTTGTGGGTTTTTTTTTTTTTTTTTTTTTTTTATTCTACTTATAGGCCTAAGTTAATATTCGTAGGCTATAGTATTATTCTACTTCAATTCGCACTGTTTAGAAGTTCGTTCGAGAAATGACTTTTTTATTGTGTTCGGAAGTTTTGCAGAGTTCTGGAGGGTATTGTGTTGTTTACGTTTTTCGAGTCAATCTAAAATTTAATGAAGATCATATCACAAAATATAAATGGATTATGTAATCCAATTAAGAGGGGAAAAGTCCTGGCAAAATTAAAAAGAAAGGGCACAAGTGGTGTTTCTGCAGGAAACACACCTTCACAACAAGAACATGAAAAATTTAAAAACTAGGGTACAGGAATAGTTTTTATAGCTCCTTTGAGAAGGGACATAGAAGAGGAGTGGCAGTCCTAATCCCTAATTTTGTCTGCTTTGAATTCATTAAGGAAATAAGTGACAAGGAGGGAAGATATATTTTAGTAAAGGGCAAAATTGAGAATACATTGGTTACATTGATTAGTGTTTATGCCCCCCCTGAAAGTGATAAAAGGTTTTTCAAGTCCCTGTTTGATTTGGTGGCTCAAGAGACAGAGGGAGTTTTAATTCTAGCAGGGGATCTTAATGTGGTATTAAACTCGAGATTGGATACTACAAGCCACTGTAACAGAAAAAGAAAAATTTGAAATGTGTTAGGACCCTTATGGAAGATCTTGGACTAATTGACGCTTGAGAGAGAGTCATCCATTTTCCAGAAACTATACTCACTATTCAGTACCACATAAAGTGCACTCACGAATTGATTATTTCTTGGTTAGTAAAAACGATCAACATAAAGTTAAAGAATGTGAAATTGGGGTAGCTGACTTGTCGGACCATAATATAATTAAATTAAAAATAGACATGAACACCCGAAAAAAAAGAACACATTGTGGAGACTCAACTTAGGAATATTAAATAATAAAGAAATGGTCCAACAAATAAAAATTATATCAAACTATATATAGAGGAAAATGACACGGGGATGTTAGTCCTATAATGGTATGGGACGCTGCTAAGGCAGTTATACGAGGTAAGATATTAGCACTGACTGCAGCTTGCAAAAAAGCTAGATCAATAACATATGATAACCTGGTTAAAGAATTACAAGCTTTAGAGAATAGACATAAGACTAAACAAGATCTAGACATACATAGACAAATGAAAGAAATAAAGCTAAAAATAAATGACATTTTGAAGAGTGAGTTAGAGAAGAAACTGAGATACACAAAGCAAACTTTTTATGAGTCTGGACCGAAAAGCACACGGATATTAGCTAGACGATTAAAAAAACAGCAGGCATTAAATACAATCTACAAAATTCAGGACCCTAAAACAAAACAATTAATATACGAACCAGAAAAGATAGAAACGATTTTTGAGAATTACTATAAATCATTATACTCTCAACCCCAGCTGTAAATAGAGAAAGGATAAAAACATTTCTAGATTCCCTAGACCTACCTACAATTGGCACAATTCAAAATGAACTACTCACTGCACCAATCACAATGGAAGAATTAGATAAAACAATAACTGGATTAAAAAACAATAAATCGCCAGGTAGCGACGGCCTTCCATCTGAATGGTATAAGATTTTTGGGGAGGACTTAAAACAAATTCTATTAAAATCATTTAACGAAACTCTTAAAGAAGGCAAGCTTCCTCATGGAGGAAGCTATCATAACAGTGATACCAAAGGAGGGTAAAAATAAAGAATTATGTGGCTCATACAGACCCATCTCGATTCTAAATGTTGATTATAAAATATTCACTTCAATTATCTGTAAAAGGATCGAAATATTTTTACCCGATCTAATTGAGGAGGACCAGACTGGTTTTATCAAAGGCAGGCAGACACATGATAACATTAGGAGAACATTACATGTCATGGAAAAAATTATGCAGAAACGTGAATGTGCAGCTATCCTGAGCCTTGATGCAGAAAAGGCGTTTGATAGTGTCAATTGGGCCTTTCTCTACCAGGTACTTGAACGATTTGGTTTCAGTGAAAATTCATTACAGTGTATCAGAACAATCTATTTAAATCCAAGAGCTAGAATTAAAGTGAACGGAAATTTAACAGCCACCTTTAATCTATATAGGGGTACGAGACAGGGCTGCTGTTTGAGCCCTACTCTTTTTGCTCTCTACATCGAGCCCTTAGCCCAAGCAGTTAGGCAAAGCGAAGACTTAAATGGGATTACAATTGGAGAAGAAAATCATGTAATTGGGTTATTTGCTGATGATGTAATTATATATCTTAGGGAACCTGAGACTGCCCTCCATATACTTATGAACCTACTGTTAGAATATGGTGAATTGTCTGGGTATAAAATAAATGTATCAAAAACCCAGATATTAACATTTAATTTCTCCCCTTCACAAATAATCAGACAAAACTACAACGTAAAATGGGATGCAAAATTTATTAGATATCTAGGGGTAATTCTGACCAAAGAATATTCAGAACTTTACTGTAAAAACTATAATATCATTAATAAAAACATTCAAAGAGACATCGAGAGATGGTCAACGCTGCCAATGGAATTTAGTTCAAGAATAGAGATTGTAAAAATGAACATTGTCCCGAGATTACTGTATCTTTTCCAGGCTCTTCCAGTAATGATTCCTAAAAATCAATTTAGGGCTTGGGACAAGACAATTTCGAGATTTATCTGGGAAGGTAAAAAGCCTCGAATAAAATATACAACATTGCAGCTAGGAAAAGACAAAGGAGGGCTAGCACTGCCAAATCTACAGGAATATTTTTTATGCAGCTCAAATTAGGCCATGTGTTTGTTGGTGTAACCCAAGTTATATATCTAAATGGAAAAACATAGAATGTATAAATCAAAGTTTGCCTATACAGTGCCTTTTAGGAGATAAAGAAAAATTCTTGACTTCCAAAAAAAACTTAAATGCAATAATGCTCACCACACTTGAGGTATGGTTTAAATTAGTTGAACAGTATAACCTTCAAAGTCAGATTATTTTGTTAAAATGGGTGGCATTAGATCATAATTTCAAACCAGGGCTTCTTGATGCCAGCTTCAAGAGATGGGCGAATCAAGGGTTAACCGCACTGTGTACTTTCGTTGCACAAGAACAATTCAAAAGTTTTTCAGAGTTAAAAAAGAATTATAACTTGGATAATAAGGATTTTTATCGATATTTACAAATACCGGACTATTTTGAAAGGCAATATAAAAGAATGAGTCGCACTGAATTGAATAAAATAGTGAAATTGATCATTGATTCCTATACAAACAATAATCTCAAAATAATTTCTAAGTTTTACCAGGCCTTGAGGGAGAATGGAAGGGATACATCCCACTATATTAAGCAGAAATGGGAAAGGGAATTAGGAGAAGAAATCCCAAGTGAAAAATGGTACTCGGCCTGTAAGGTGCAACATACAATTACTCGTTCACGGAGGTGGAAAGAATTTGCATGGAAGAATTTGGTGCGTTTTTTCATTACCCCAAAATTAAAAGTAAACAAATATCCACACCACAAATATGCTGGCGAATGTGTGGCCAGGTCGATGTTGACCATTTTCATATTTTCTGGAGCTGTGCAAATATATTACCTTTTTGGAACAAAGTTTTGTTGGAGTTTGAAAGGATCTTGGGATATGAAATCCCAAGAGATTTTGTTATAATTTACCTTGGTAATTTTGAAGATGTCGTGTTAAAAGAAGATGTATATCTTGTAAATGTATTAAATGTAGCATGTAAGAAGAGCATTACCAGGCACTGGTATAAACAGGTCACCCCCTCTATCAATGAATGGATAATAATTGTTAAGGAAATATGTGATATGGAAGAATTGACTTTCAATTTGAGACTTAAAAAGGACTTATTTTTAAGATATTGGAAGAAATGGACCGAATACTGTAATATAAACAATTACTGATTGTTCAAAAAGTGAAACAATGTAACCCCTCCAATGTTTTCTTTTCTGTTTGATTTGCTTTTCTATTCTTGATGTCTTGTTTTGTATCGTCTAATTATTTGTTGTAAAAATGTTTTATAAAAATAAAATAAAAAAAAAAAAAAAAAAAAATTGGATTCAGTTGTTTTGAGCGTGATATAAAAATAAAATCAGTTTATTTATTAGTGTTTTAAAGTGCATTATAATATTTGAAAAAAAAAATGTTTTGAATTGTGTTACAGAACTTGGTTACAGAACTATTTTGTTTATTTAAGACGCTGCTCTGGTAGGATTGTTTCACAGATCTGCAAAGGGCCAGTGGACGTTCATCCACTTGAGAGTCTCAGCATTAGGGTTTATAGATGTATAGCGATAGCTACTGCATGAATTTGTAATTCACATTTTGTCTCTGTGTTTTTTAGACTGAGAAACAATGTGTTAATCTATTCATATAAGAACACAGTGGTGGTTTGCATCCTGCCATTTTGCTAGCAAATACAAGATAAGTATTACGCTTATTTCCTGTGAAGGGTCACACCCAGAGTGAGACTACATTGAATGTGCTGGACTGGATCACTTTGTCTGCTTGTGTGGTGGTTAAAAAAAATGATGATTATCAGTTTGTGATCAGGGAAGTTAAACCACAAAGAGAGAAGTAGCTTGTTTTTTTTTTTTCTAAATCTATTTTTGAAAGTGGGAGGATGGCAAATGACAAACTTGCCAGTCATGTCTATTGCAAAATTTAGCGAAACTTTACTTTTATTTTAAACCCGTTACAGATTTCCATGCGCATGCAAAAATAACCCTGCTTTGACTTTGTGTTAAAGTGTATAATTTCTGGGCTCCTTAAGGCATCAGTCAGAACTGCAGTCTGTTTGTGAGCAGTCTGGATGGGCTCAACCAAAGGGTGTCAACCAAAACAGGGTAAGCTTTTCAGACTTTGCAACACCTAGTAAGTAAGCTTCAGGCATCACTTTGTCATAAGTGAATTTTGCACTCTCAGTGACCTCAGGCTCATTATCTGAAGATCTGAAGAAAAAAAAAGATTGATGTTTTATTCCAATATTAGGACACACATACATTGCACTGATATTTCACCAATGTCAAGAATAAAAGGTTGTATAATTGAACAAATCACACCTAAAATGTATAGTGCATGTAGGTACTTTATGCAAAAAGGCACCTTTCAACACAAAATCCAAACTACCAATTTCTGAAGACACATGCATACTATTTTCACAGAACATTATGTTTTAAGGGAACTGCATCTTAATAACTAACTGTGTATTTCTAAATGCATTTCTGTGTTGTTGTGAAAATAGCACCATCTACTGAGAAGTCTGGGTGTGGACTAAAATTACTTCTGAAAAGATAAAGTCATAAACTCTTTCAAGATGACTCCAGTTTTTAGCCATTGTTCTCACCAACACGAAGTTTTCATGATGCGTGACTTACATCCTCAGCTATAGGCCTATCCTCTTTCACAACGATGCAGTGGTGCTAGTTCATTTCTGCAAATGATCAAACTTTAAGTGTGTTTAAGCCAGCCAGGTAATTACGTATTAAATTATATTGTTTGAGTTCCTAGATGATTTCAAGGAGCACTGGTTGTCTCTCTCTTTTACAGGTTTTACAGGGCTACATGTAGTCCACTTTATATTATCTTTAAAAGATTCTTTAAAAAGCTGTACAATCACCGTAAACTTAAGAAGAGCTACGAATGAAACATTTTGACATTTTTAGACATTAGTTTGGCTTAGTTTTAGAGAAAAGATTAATATCAGTCAAAATTTTTTTATAGACAAGTGTTTTGCATTTGTAGGGGAGTATTTTCACAAGAATAGACTGCAACTGTCAAAAGTCCCAATGAGTCAGTCACCCCCCACTCAAACTATATATGTATCATATTGCGTATATACAGTGCATTGTGAAAGCATTCATTCCCTATATCAATCTTTACTGAATATACCATACAGACAAAGCAAAACAGAACTGTCACAACGTCATAAAATGATTAGATATAAAAAACTGAAATGTGTACATTGCATAAGTACACTCACCTTTACAGTCTTTATTTGCTATTCTTTTCCTCACCTGTTCACCTCTCATGCTTTTTCAGGTTGCATGGGGGCACATTTTCTAGAAATATTAGATTGGGGTCAAGCATGGGATGGTGCTGGGCCACTCACAGTTTTCGCTTTTAAACCTTCTGCCCAGTCTGAGGTTATTTGTATATTTTGGTGTATTGAGCTTTGCTTCTACTCTGATGAGTCCCTCAGTTCCTTCCACTTAAAAACAACACCACAGCATGAGGCTGCAACCAGCACACTTTACTCTTCAGGTGATGAGCAGAGCTAGTTACTTACCATGACAAGCAATAAAATACAAAGCAGTTTATTTCAAGGTACGTCAATCCACCACTGACAAAACATGTTTATTCTCTCCACCCACAATTTAGACCAGTAAATTGGGTTTGCACTCACCGGCACTAGACTGCTGGTTCTGGAAAAAGCCATTGCATTAGCTTCCTTCACCTTACGGAAGCCAAATCTTCCAGAAGACACTCCATCTGAAAGCACTGTCTGTTCTTCTTATTTTGCCAGCAACTAAAAATAAGGTGTTTTTTTCTGTTCTCTGAATGGCTTGTGGACTGGGCACGTGGCACATACTCGTACCTGTTTATCATGAGAAGTGGACCGCAAAGAGATCATCAGCGTGGTTTGACGGCAGCTGCAGTTTTAGCCAAACTAGGAAAGAAAGACTTGGTGTTGGAGCAAGATAAGCAGACAGGAGGACTGTGTAAGACCATCATTGAAAGACGTTTGAGTTTTTACTGTTTTAAGATGCCTTCAACAATGTTTAACGAGTTGAATGGTTGCTCCTTGACATGCTGAATGTGTTTTAATAATTTCATGATGCAATTTTGTCACAAAGGCTTCCATTATTTGAGAAAACTTCATGAGAACGGCTTCTTGAAAGTTGCATTGGATCTGGCCAGGTGCATTTTCCTGATCAGGGTTCACCTGTGAACACCGTTGTTATTGGCAAAGACAAACAACATAAAGAATACACTCTCTACAGCGGCAAGAGGCAGATAGAGGCTCGTCTTAAAAAGCAGTTTCCCAATGGTACTAAAGTGGTAGAGAAGCTTTTCAAAAGCAGGAGGTTTATTACTGAATGATGTGATGACGTTTTTGTAAATACCACTGAGTATGTTCAATAAAAACCCTATAAATTACATATGAATATCTCAGTTTTTTTTCCCGATAGGTCTGTTCAAAGAAGATGGTATGCTGAAGATGGTTCCATTCTGGTTTGCTCACTCATTCTGTGCAGTGGAATCACAGACTTGATCTCTCCAATTTTCTGATACTCCCACACCAGTACAACAGACACGGTCAAGTCTTCCACCAGCAATCAAGATCTCCTCACTGTGTTCTCGCAAATATTTTATGGTGAAATGTCTATTGTGTTCCCAAATTATTTTAAAGGCTAGTTGCATGATTGTCCTGCTCTCACTTGACAGAGAATGTCAGAGATAATGACTTTAATTTTTTTAAGCGGATGCAAATCTGACATATATTAATTGTATTAATTCCATAGCCTAGGCTATATTCCAAGAGTTCTTAATGTATTCTGTGGGGTTTGGTGAGAATCAACCCGAAATGGCAAATTACATTTACAAAAATCCTTGCGTTACAGTCTTATGTGCGAACGTGCATACAGACAAGGCTGGCCAAAGCGCATATCCTTTTGAGGTCTCATTTATTTCACTCGCAAGCTTTCATAGGTTTTAGAAAATAAGCATGATTACTCTCATCGCAAATCAGCTCTTGTATGCCACTTCCTGTCTCCCATGGTGTTTATAATCACTTAGAGAAAATACTTTCAATATTAAATTAAAAAAAAAATGAATGGACACTCGATTTTGGTTTTCTAATTTCAAAAGGATAATCTGTTGGCCTCCAAGTACACAGAACCGGAAATACATTTTGGGTGGTTGCTCTTGCAATATATTTGTTGGGGTGTTGCTATACTATATTGTTGTTCTGGGTTATTTAACATTCCCCCCTCTGTTAACAGAATCAAACTTTATTTAAAAAACTGATACACCATATAATCACAATTGATATTGATACCTTCATTCAATTGTTACTGTCTGTCTTTTGTTATATGCACTGTTTATTTTAAAGGACCACTTCTTCTTTTTTCTTCAAAACAAGAAACATCAAAGAAATTTGGAAGTGACTCTCACTGCGGCTGATGATACACCGGGCAACTTTTTGAGTAATGTTGCTTGTGCTTTTCAATTGGGAATGGGTAACAAATGTCTGAATGACTGGGCTGCAATGCAATTCTTTTGTTGTCCCATGCTGCCAGTGAATGTGGTTGTGCAACTGATTTATCTCACATGTAATCGACCAGTGAATTGATAAATTGCATTTACACATGCACACTTACATAATGAATTGCATTGCACAAACATATTTACACGCTTCATTGTTCATTATCAGAATAGAACAAATATGCTTTAAAAAAATTGTGTTACTTCCAAAATCAGCATTGTCCCATTTCTCAAACAATTCAATGGTTTATCACTTTACAAACAACCTGGACCTAAAATTCAATTAAATCAGTGAACCAACTATCTAAGTACAGATTAAGTTATATTAAAGTGACTGCTTGAGTCAGTGTTTGTTGGTTAACTCTCTTAACTGTCAATATTTCCCAAAATATTGACACCAGCAGTGCACATTTTGCATGTCTCCCTAACCTGACCTATATATTTCTGGTCCTGGAGTCTCTACTAACGAGCTGATGAGTTGATTCAGGTGTGTTTGATTAGGAAAAGTTGGAAAATGTGTAATGGTATGCCTTTAGGAACAGTGTTTGGTTACTACAGCACTTTCAGGAAGAATAAAGAGGAAAATTATGTATTTCTCCAAATCAGCACAACTGGTTAAGTTGATTTGATTATTTGACCGCAAACCTTCACTCCCACATTTTACAATTTTATGAAGAACAAAAGTAATTATTATAAGCAACTACTGCAAACAATCAGTCTGCTTAACTAATTGAGGGAAGTCACACCAATAGCAGTTAAGCAAGTTAATTTTCCCCACCCACAATTTAGACTAATCAGTAAGGACTTGACTCAATCACAAGATTTAAACTCTTGGTGACAGTCTTTGGAAGAGCATCTCCTGGAGTTTGTTGCACCTTGTAAAAGGTGTATAGCTGTTCCTGAGACAGAAAACATCAGCTGATATTTTTCTAGCAACTGAAAATGTGGTGGATTCTGCTTTTCATAGAATGGTTTGTGGATTGGGCACGTGGTGCATTCTGGTACCTGTTTGCCAGGAGATGTGGCCTTTGCAAGGGGACAGTCAGCCCTCCAGGCCCATTAGTTGTAGACCAAAAGAAAAAGGACCGACTTCTTCAGAAAGGTATGTTAAGTTTAGTTTGTGTGTTACTAGTAATCATAACCACTGGCACCCTTTGTATGTCTCCTTCATAACCTACACCCAGTTCATGTCTTGCAGTCTCAACTAAGTGGAGTTGGGTCACCTGTGTTTAAGTGAAAGACACTATGTAGTAGGGTGTCCCTAGGACAGATTTGAGAAGTACCCATGCAAGCAACAAATGTCTCTTGCTAAAAATCATGTTGCTTTGCTTTTTTTTTTTTAGAGTTTGGTGAATTTGAAGTACCCAAGAATTTGGACGTCATTGTGATTGGCAGTGGTGTCGGTGGTCTGACAGCAGCTGCGGTTTTAAGCAAGCTAGGAAAGAAAGTCCTGGTTCTGGAGCAAGATAAACAGGCTGGAGGCCTGTGTAAGACTTTCACTGAAAAAGGCTTTGAGTTTGACTGTGGTAAGATGCTGTCCTTGACCTGCTTTTAATAATTAAATGCTGGATGTCTTCTATCATATAACAAATTATTTTATTTTTTTCTCAGGCTTCCATTATATTGGACAACTTCATGAGAACAGCTTCTTGAAAGTTGCATTGGATCTGATTACTGATGGCCAGGTGCATTTTGCTGAGCAGGGTTCCCATGTGGACACGGTGGTTATTGGCACAGGACCTCAGCGTAAAGAATACACTATCTACAATGGTAAGAAGCAGATGGAGGCTCATCTAAAGAAGCAGTTTCCCAATGATGTTAAAGCAGTGGAGGAGCTCTTCAAAATCATGAAGGTATTTGAATGCTCTGAAGTTTATCACTCATTTGTGGCTGGTGTTTAATGTCCCTTTTTAAATTTTTGTCTTAGATCTGTTCCAAGAAGATCCACCTGCTGTGTATGCTTAAGATGTTTCCACTCTGGTTCTCTCGCTTCATACTGTGGAGTGGAATTGCTGATTTAATATCGCCAGTTTTCAAATACTCCCGCACCAGTACAACCGATATAGTGAAGTCTCTTACCAGCAACCTGGACCTCCTCACCGTGTTTTCTCATATATTTTATGGTAAGAATGCCTGTTCCCAACAACTTTTACATGCAGATGTTTGGTTTTTAATAAAATGTATTGTTCCCTAAAGGGGTCCCACCCAAAAACTCCAGTTGCATGATTGATGCCCTCTTCTTGCACCACTCAAAGCGTGGTGTCTACTATCCAAAGGGTGGTGCCAGTGAGATCCCATACCACATCATCCAGGTTTTGGAGAAGCATGGAGGGAGAGTCCTGGTCAATGCGGCTGTGTCCAACATTCTAGTTGATAAAAACCGAAGTGCATATGGTTAGTTCTCGTGTGTGTGTGTGTGTATATGCTAGGAATGGGTTAAGTTGACCAGATTGCACAGTTCATATCATGGAGCTCCGCTACTTGCAGACAGGTCTAACAAGGGTAATGATGGTGTTCTCTTTGACTAGGAGTGACTGTTAAGAGTGGAGGTCAAGACTTTGAAGTTCGGGCTCCTGTGATAGTTTCTAATGCTGGCCTGTTCACTACTTTCAAAAAACTTCTGCCTCCTGAAGTCCAGGCAAATCAAAGTAAGTGACAACGTTTTCAGTGCAAATGGTATAAGGCCTTTCAATTACTCATTTAACAAAGGGGGAGGAAACTTTATTCCTAAGATTCTTCTGGGGTAATCTGTTCCTCTGCTGCTTACAGAGGTCCAAGACTGTCTTCATACTCTAAAGCCAGGCAAAGGATTTTTCCAGGTGTTTGCAGGCTTTAATGCAACTACGGAAGACCTGGGCATCTCCTCAACCAACATGAGACTATATAAGAGCAACAACATGGATGAAATGTAGGAATCCACATCCACTTGCTTTTGTATTGAAGTGCATTGCTGTAACAACTTTTTGTTTTAGGCTGGAAGACTACTTTGGTTCGGACAAGGAAGCTGCACCTGACAACATCCCCATGATGCACGTCTCCTTCCCTTCTGCTAAGGATCCCACCTCATGCACCCGTTTCCCAGGTTATTTCACCCTCTGAGTCCCAAACCTTCAGTCTAATGACTAAATAACTAAAATGTCTCTGTGGCTTGTTTTAGGGCAGTCCCGTATGGTGATCCATACCATGGTCAATCCAAAGTGGTTCGAACAGTGGAAAAATGTCAATGAGACTGCAAGGGATGACGATTATGACCGGTACAAGATGAGATTCGCTAATAATCTCTTTGACTGGATTTGTGTCCACTTCCCTAAACTGAAAGAGAAGGTGAACTCAATTTGCACAACTGTTGAGTGCTACTTGACTAACCATTGCAAAAGTGTAACCATGTGGCTTTTCTCTTTTGTAGGTAGTGCTGTTGCATGCAGTCACTCCCATCAATATGCATGGTCTGGAGGCTGCATATGGATCCATGCTGTCCGCAGAGCACAGTCTGGACCGATACCAGCCTCTGAACATTGCCATAACCAGATGCAGCACTCCTGTCAAAAATCTCTACCTGTCAGGTAATTTTTTATTTTTTTTAAATAAAACCACTGTATTGCCTGGTATCAATGTCTTGTTTGCCCTTTTTTAGGGCAAGATGTCTTCTCTGGAGGTTACTGTGGTGCTCTACATGGTGGACTTCTCTGTGCTTCAACTGTTCTGGATCACTGTGTGCATGTTGACCTCCTACTCCAAAAAAACAAACTGAAGAGGAAAGTGGCCAAGAAACTAGAGTGAGAAATGAGGCAGTGTATTTACAGGCTTGATGTTTCTTGCTGTATTGTTCTCTGCAAACTGTAATAAAACTCACCTATTGCACAACGCGTTTTATGGTGTTTAGTGAAACACGTGCTTTAGACTTGACAAGTGGTTGTAATCCCATGTATCCTGGAAGTAACTAAGGGGTGCCAAGCCTTAACATGCTGTAGCCAGTGAGTCTATGCTCTTCCTCCACCTGGTATCTTGTAAACTTGGAACCTTAAATTGTCCTTATTGGTGAACTGTCTAGAGTTTGTCACTAGATGGTAGCATTACAGTGCTGCAGTTTCAGCTTTTTTTTTTTTTTTTTTTTTTAAGGACTTTCAGCCCACAACCAGGCTCTGTAGTGCTAGAAGTTACACTTGGGGAAAATTCATGCCATCTCGTGCAGAAACGAGTATGCTCTAGAATGTGATCTTGTTCATCCCTATAGTGACGGATGTGGAAACTCTAGCTTGCAGGGCCTAGAAGATTGAAAAGGTCTCGGATGTACTGTTAAACCTTGTAGTCTGAAGTGCAGTGAAAAATGTTTGGGTTTTTTTTTCCGAAGCAGTTTAGTCTAAACCAGAGCTTTAAGTTGTAGATGAAGTACACAATGGTTAAGAGGGTTGCTGGACAATTAAGGGGTTTGACCTTGCCCTTCTGTTATGTGCGGCTTGTAGAAAGCTTTGAATGCAGAAACCGGTTTCAAAGAACTTGACTTGTTTAGTGTGCTGCCAGTTAAGGAATATTGGCTCACTGTTTGTACACTGCATTCAAAACTAATCTTTTGGCCATTTGTCTTACGATTCAAAATCCATAAAATGTTCAGTTGGGAAGATGAATCAAGCTGAACAAAAATTAATAGTTGTAAATCACAGCTTTTTCTGCCGTCCAAAAGCCAGTGGAAATTCCTGTTCAGTTTTGACACCAGTCTCATACCAAATGTCATTACCAAGTGCAATTGGTCTTCCAGTCATTCTTTGTATGCACATTATACATTTTCTACCCAAGTAGCATGTCATTTTTTTTTGGCACTTATTTTCACACTGTGAATAGAAGTCAAGTGACTCTTTAGAGTATTTTGTATTGGATATAAATACTATATACAGCAAAAATGGTTATAGTTGAGTTGGATGCATTTCTGTCATCTCCATGTATGCATTGGTTTTTTTGCCAGTCTTTTTTCGTCTCTTGCCACCTTTTTTTCAGTGCGCTGAGCACAGATCACTGCAGTAGTGTGTATGAGTGCAGCAGCAGGATGGTGTGCAGGGGCGAACGGAGCTATTAAAAGCTGCTGCTGCTGCTGTATAAATAGCCCAAGCATATAAACGGCGACTCCGACAGTATTAGATGCTGCGGCCAGCTCCCCGCAGGAAGCTGTTGATGAAAGCGAGCACGCAATCCATCTCAACCAGAGGTGAATGGAGCCTTCTGCACAAATCCAATTTTAATATTTAATACAAACACTGCAGTATAATTGGACATTGTTATTCATGCTCTTTATTACCGGGATCGGCTCCTGCTGCTATTTCAGAAGCTGCATGGATACTAGTTGAGTATTCGGTGGAAATTTAGGCTCTGATTTTGCCTGCTCTATGCAGATGGTGGCTGTTCCCTGTAGCTACTGAAGGAGATATAAATAGCAGCAGTTTCTGCCTCATCCCTCAGTGCGTCTCTCTCTGTCTCTCTCTCTCTCTCTCCACACACACACTTACACTGTTGTACTCACAATACAAACACACTCTGAGTGTGTCTCTCTCTCCTTCATACATATTCTCACCTCTTGCTCATCAGTTTGACTTCTAGCTTAAAATATCCTTTCTTCACTGCATCTCGCCCTCTCAATCACTTCCCATAAGAATGATGAATCACAATGGAGATATTGTTTAACCTACATCTTATTTGTTTCTCCTAGGCAGCTTTTAGAATAAATGGAAAGCCAAAGGACACAGAAGGTAACGCAGGTGGGCTTGAATATTTTCTGTTACGCTATAGTTAATCATAAATAATTCCACCCAAATAAGTAAACACTGTGTCTCTGTGGTGCTATCAACAGATTGCTCTGTTTGTTTAAATATCCCGAAAAGCCCAGCTCAGCAGCATCGTAAGTGAGTATGGAAAATGACTATTTACCCACCCTAAAGCAGTGTCCATGTTTTGTTATTATTGCAATAATGTGAAATATAAAGGTTCATAATTGGCATCTGTGTTTCAACAAAGAATCTTTAACATCTATGGAATGTTTTCGTTGCACAAAATGTTCTATAAAGTGGAAAAAGTCTTTTGAAGTTTCAGAAATTGTCCCTTCGCTGCTGTAAAAGCCTTTTTTTCCTTTATTTTAAAAAAAGTATTGTTCCACATTTTGCAAAAACAAGTAACAAATTTGATTTTATTTAGAGATTTAGAATAGTTTATATCCTGACCAACTGTGTTAGGTTGGTTTGTTTCAATTAATTGAAAGTACATATCTATTTTAATATTATAAATAAACTTTTTTATTTTATATTGAGCTAGCTGATATTGTTTTACTGTTGTCCAGTTCCAGTTAGCAGCTTCCCTTTTTAAAATGAGTACAAAGAAAACTTATTTATTTTTTGGCTACAGAAATCTTTATTCCCATAGATGTGCATCTTGGACATTGATCGGAAAAGCTGCTTCAAAGGCTCTCTGTCAATACAACACACAGCTGCTGAATTGATCTGTTGATATGTGCACAAGCACTACAGAATCTGGTCGAAATGCTCCTATAGTGCATCTTTAGTCCTTGATATTTCATTAGAATTGATGTGCAAATTATGAACTTATTTTCCTCCATGTTGGAGAATGCGTAAATGCTTGACTTGCATCTTGGCACGAGGCACAGTGTGCTTCAAAAGCTTTCAGTTTGCCGTTTTGCCATTTAGAGAAGTTATTACGAAATAAATACGAAGAGGAGTCCAAATGTCTGAAACCAGTAGTGAAGATGCTTCTATTTAGCTATTTTTCAAACTTTTTCATTACAAATTATATCAGCCAGAAGACTTTAAGTAAAATCTTATTTGATCAGCGACTTTGTGTCTTTATTTTGGATTTTTTCTGAAAAGGCTAAATTAGATTTGGAATTCTATCTATCTGTCTGTTTATCATTATATGTCATTCTATGAAAAAAAAAACATCCTGTTGTGCATAAGCCGTATGACCTGTTCAAGCAAGGCTTTGTCAAGTACACATTTAAAGTTTGTCTTGACTAACTTACAGTTAACTACAAGCACATGATTTGAATTCAGCTCAAATCATATGTTGTATGAGGGCTGTGATTAAAACCCAACATTCACAGAGTGAAAACTTTCTCAGCTGAAATTTGGATCCAACCGCTCTACATTTTGCGATAATTGACAACATTTCACTGTTCATTCCACCCCCTGCTGGGCTTATTATTCTCAGCTTCCAGAATGATTTAGCACAAGCCTGCCTACTTGTTTTGACTTGAACAGGAATAGAAATGCATGTAGGATACTGGTGTTTGTGGCTATTATCCGCTCTTTTTAACCGTAAATCTAGACAAGAACTTATATAACACGTTCTTTCTCTTTTAGTCTTTTTTTATGTCACATTATTTCACATTCGGTTATTTTAAAAGTGTCATAAAAAGATCAAGACATACTAAATATAGCATGTGAAAACTGTCTGTTTCTTTTACAGTGATAGTAATGCATGTGCATTATCTACAATTTAGAAGTTTAGCATAAGCAGTTTCATGATTTGAAACTTGTTTAGGGTATTACGTGTATCATATTTTTACTACAACAGCATATATAGTTACATATTCTGTATAGCATGTAAAATTTTTCTCATCGTTCATTTATGAACCCATTGCAAAAAAGGGAAAATAATAAACTTTAGACAGAAAAATTCTGAACAAATGAATTCACATCTTATTATAGTATGTTTTTTTCCTGAATCAATTATTTCTATACAGTATATTCAGTATTGTCTATAAATATTGTTAGTTCATTGTTAATATCCAAAAGTGGAACCTCTGTAGTGAATGGGTGCCGTCAGCATGAGAGTCAGAACAGCTGGTAAAACATCAACTCGCAAGTGATCAACGGTTCATCAATCAACATCTTGTGAAGTGAAAAGCTGTGTGTTTGTTAAAAAAAAATCCCTCTTTAAGATGCTATTAACTTCAAACCGTTGCATGCAGTGAAAAGTACCATGCTGAATCTGGAGTCTGAATCAGGAGATAAATATGCACAGATCAAAATAAACCAAAATTTTGGTGTTTTGTTTTTTAATGAGAGACGACCACATGGGATGGACTTTTTCAATGGAGGAAATTATATTATAGATAATTATAGACTCATGTTTTGGCCAGAAGAAACAGTTTAGCTTTTCAACTCACAAGACATTAATTGATGGACTGGAGTCGTGTGGATTACTTGTGGGTTAGTGTGATGTTTTTATCAGCTGTTTGGACTCTCATTCTGATCCACATCTTGGATGGCCTGAATGTGAGTACATACTGAACAAATTTTCATTTTTGGGTGAGCTATCCTATCTGCAAAGGATTTAGGTGAACCATTCTGAAGTTTTGGGATCGGTCAAGGCCTAAGAGCCATGTAACAAAATCCCCATAACACACTAGTGTTTATCACCACATTGTTTTGGAATGAATCAGACAGGGTGATTCTGCATGGTACTTAGCAGTTTATTATCCGACTGTGCATGCAATGCGCCCCTTCTCGGAAATCTCTTGCATTTAGGGGGAGGAATAAGTCTTTTTCTCAATACACCACCATGAAATGGCCTAGACTCCATCACCGCCGGCTCATGATTGTTTTTCCATTTTAATGGACTGCTCCAAACTTTACCTTGGAGAGTGTCCCTGCTGTGCTGGAACCCTTTGTGTTGGCGCAGCGCCGTTGTCTCTGGAACATTCTCCGGATGGACCATCCTGTCTGCAGGCAGTATGCGTGTTTGTGTGCAATTCATCTTTCTGAATTGACTCTGTACCATTATTCCCATTGCGATTCCCAAGTCTCTCAGCAGACGGTCAAGACATTCCATCAGGTGTGCGCTTAACCTGGAAACTCACAGGTCATTAACACACACAGGGCTTTCTATAAATGAGCAGAAAACAGGTTTACTTTCATATATATATATATATATATATATATATATATATATGTGGAGGCTTTTTTCTTTTTATTTGCTGATGGCTTCACTAAAGTCTATGAATTTTGATTGATGCTCCCGATGTGCCCGATGCTCCCGATTATTTTGAACACATTGGTGGAAAAAAAAGCTGTGCACATAGTGTCCCTGTCCTTGGGTTATATTGATAAGACACTGAGACACTGGTGCATTCAGTAGTAGCTGAGACATTGTAAACTGCATTGTGAGGGCTTCCTGGACTGCTGACTGGGGCTGAGATGAATAGACCACATGCAGAAAAATGAATACCAGACACTGAAAGGACAGTGCACATTTACGGAGCCAGCCATTGCTTTTATTATGTAATGTAGTGCAGTTATTTCTGATTTAAAGTGGCAAAAATTATGTTTTGTTAGATTTAACCTATTTAAAATATTTTGGCGAGCATCTTTAAATGCTAAAATGCCTTGATAATACAAATAAATACACTTTACAGTATGTTAACTGATGGACTGGAGTTGTGTGGATTACTTGTGGATTATTGTGACTCTTGTTCCGACGGCACCCATTCACTGCAGATGAACCTGCTGGTGAACAAGTGATGCAACCCTACATTTCTTCAAATCTGTTCTGATGAAGAAACGCACTGGTATACATCTTGGATGGCCTAAGGGTGAGTAAATCAGGAAATGTAAATTTTTGGATGGACTATTCCTTTAATATGCTTCTAACCGCCTCGAGCAAAACTGTACTTAATATCTTTCATAACCATCGACAGTTCCTGTGATTCATTCTTTGCAAAGTTAATACGGCAAGCACTTTTGATAAACACTTTGTTTCCAGGAAGACTGATAAAATCCTGTCTGTCTTTACTCTCAGAAGTTGCGTTAAGCCAGCCAATCAGATTAGAGCTTGCCAGACGCAACAGACAATCACTGAAGGACTGTAGGCAGCACTGCTGTCTAAGGCTGAGACTAATGTGACAGCATTCACGATGACAAACCAAATACATGCCACCCCAGCTCCAAACAGACAAAGAAAAATCCTGTACAGAAATGACATCCACAAGGACTCATCAGGGCTGAAGCTGCTAAGCTCACCTGGAGAGTGGTGCTGCTAAACTAGGTCACGCACAAAGTAAAGAAGTTTGAAATGGACTTGAAATGGCAGAACTGGGAGGGAAAGAGAGAATAGGAACATTCCATTCTCCTTCAGGACCTGTTTAGGTGAGAGATGGTCACACTTGAATTTGAACGGACATGTACAGACGGCTTGGGACTGAAAAACAGTCTGGGCCTAACAGAAACCATTCACTCCTGTATCATCCAGTGTTTTGATATGTCTGAAATAGGCATTTACAAACACACACACACACACACACACAGGCATTTATGATACTTGTTGTCAGGATTCCTATATGAATGAAAAAATAACAATATTTTAAAATAAGTTTTTATCAAGGGATTGATCAAAGGATATTTTTTTTCATCAAGGATGCGTTAAATTGCTGAAAAGTAATAGTATAAAGACTGTTTCTAAAAATCATCTATTTTAAATAAATGCCGTTCTTTTGAACTGTGTTCATCAAAGTATTCACAGGTTCCAAAGAAATACTAAACAGCAAAATTGTTTCCAACATTGATAATAAATCAGCATATTAGAATGATATTAGAAGGATCAGTGAGACTTTGTGCGGCTGATGAAAATTCAGCTTTGCATCAGTGGAATAAGTTATATTTTAAAGTATCTTAAAATAGAAATGTGAATATTTCACAGTTATGCACCTTTTTTTGTAAAATATATGCAGCCTCAGTTGTTTTATGTTTATGTGGTGTTTTTTTTTGCTTGTATTTATTTGAGTTCCTGAATCATGAATTTTGTGTGATTTTAAAACCTGTCAGATTGTTCTTTATACTTAACTTTACTTTAATTTAATGGTTTTACATTCCGCTTCTATTTAAATAATTGTATATTTATGTGCACATCTTCACAATGTTCCATTTTTTTCTTACATGCTAAGTATCATTTTTGCAAAAAACTGAAAAAAGTCATCCCGGTCATGCTTAGTCAGGGATGCAAAAGCACTCTGTGCTCTTTAAATAAAATGCCTGCCTGACAGAGCTGATGAAAAAAAAAACTCTGTTCCATTTTTTCATTCCCTTGTCTCTTGTTTCATGTCCCTTGGGTGCTTGTTACTGGCGAAGAGATAAACTCCTATCAGAGAGTTTTAATTGGATCAATTTAATTACTGAGAGCAGCTTCATGTGATGCACAGCATATTTATTGGCAATAAAGTACATTTGTACCTCACAGCAATATATTTTTCTGCTCTTACAGTGTTTCAGAAGAACAGTTGGAGGTATCTTAAGCCCAGTGCTCTTCTGGCAGTAAAACAGGTCTGTCTTATAATATTCTATTCTATTCTATTCTATTCTATTCTATTCTATTCTATTCTATTCTATTCTATTCCAAGAATGTCTTAATTTGTGCAGAACACCTGATATACAGTACTGAAATTATGGAAATAAAACGCTTTCCTCTGTTTTTTTCAGATCTGATATTTGTTTGCTGATCTGCTGGATCTATTACTACTATTTGTTCAGACAAACCATAGTTCGAAAAAAAAAAAGGTACGTGAGAACAGATATCCCAGCTTTTGAATGACACCCTTTCACTCTTCAGAGGTACTCCAACCTCATTGGATAATGTGTGCATGTAAAAATGGATTAAAACTCTCAATGGATGGCTTTGGCCCTGCTTTTATGCTGGAAAGCTATGCTGAAGAATCTTTCTTCAGTACATTTCAGCGCTCTCTCATTTCCGCTTAATGCCCATCTGTCTCTTGCTGTCTTTCTCTCTCTTCTCTCAGGATGTTTGTGGTCCAGCAGTGATTGGCATTGCAAGTGGGTGTGTAATCCCTCTTTATACCCCTTTTTATAGTGCGTGTTTTTGATTTATGGAGAGGTCAGCTGTAGTGTAAAGCAGGCCCTTTATACTTCCTCTTCCTGTAGTTTAGCCTGGGCCTTTGAACCGCATGAGTAGGAGGAGTGGCTGACGGAGCAGAAAGTGGCACCGCAGCCAAAGATCTGCATTAAATGGAATGAATTTCTTTGAGAAAGATCCAAGAGGTGTTTATGGTGTTTTTGTTTCATTCAAGTATGTTTCCTTGGTTTTTGATGTGAAAAGCTTTCAGACTCGGTTAAAATGGGTGTGAAATATGAACCACAGTAATACAGAGAAGACTTAAAAAAAATGCAGATTTGCCTGAGGCCATCCAAGATGTTGATGAGTTAGTTTCTTCATCAAAACAAATGTAGCATTACATCACTACATCAATGGATCCCCTGCAGTGAACGGGTGCTGTCAAAATGATAGCCCAGACAGTTAATAAAAACATTACAATAATCCACAAGTAATTCTCCAGCCCATCGGTTGTGAAGTAAATAGCTGTGTTTTTGCAATGAATTTATCAATGAAATATTTTTACGTTTTAAACCGTTGTTTGAGATATCCATAATATTGCTTTCTCCAGTCAAATGTCATCTGTGAATCAGGAGAGAAATATGAACAAATCAACCTCAAATCTAATCCCGTTCTACACATCTATGACGGTGAATTTTGATGTTAGCAATCAGCAGGAGACTTTTTGACTAGTGGAAGCACCATTATGGACTATTTGGTTAGAATTGATCGTATTAAGTTGACACGTCTTAAAGATTGATTTTTTTCCCTTTGCAAACATACAGGGTATTAATTGATGGACTGCAGTTGTGTGGATTAGTGATATAACTCCAGTTTCTCGGATGGCCTGAAGGTGTGTAGATTTCAAGCAGATTTTGGGTGAGCTATATCTTTAAATAGTTTTATTATAAGCTATCCATACTAGAACTGATTCAAAAGGGCTATAAAAAGTAAGAAAGACTGTGACATTCAATATTCAAGAAAATAAATTCAGTGCAATGTGGAGCAAAATGATCCAGAATGGTATATAATATATACCAGAAACCAGGAATAAGACCCTATTTAAGAAATCAAATCTGCTCAGTTTTGGTTCTCTGCGAGGATGATTTGCCAGGCTGAATGGTGCGTCAGTGCGGCAAATGTCTTCTTGCTGACTCAGCAGCTTTCTTCGCTCACGGCCACATGTGGGACCGGCTCCATGCGTGTAATTGCATCTGTTCAAGCACATCAGAATATTGCCAGTAAACACACTTTTGTTTGTTTGGTGTTTACATCGCCACCGTATAGCTCTGAATAGAAGGATTTGAAATCTGTGCTGCATAACGTTTCTGAGGACAAAGCTACCAGCAGTCAGCAGCGCTTTGAATCATGTATGTGCTAGAGTCGTCTGTGCTGCAATTTCATGCATGGACACTTGCCCGGTCTGTCCCTCCTACTGCATATATGCCGATGTCTTCTGACAGATGACATTTTGCTGGTGAAAGGGGGAGCATGTTTGTCTCATTATGAGCTCAGAAAAAAAGCAGTCTAGACAGTGTGAAAATCGTTTCAGTTTAATACAGGTCGTATTGTTTGCCTTCTCAACGCACACAGCTCATCTGATTAACGTGCATCTAAAAAGTCAATGTTTTGTTGACGCTGATGTCATCTGACAAGTGTAGTTTGCAAGTCTTGGTAGCGGGGCCGACAGGATGAACTGCTATTTTGAATAACTACAAAATCATTTTTCTCTTTTTTCACAACTGTTCTTAGAAACTTTGTTCAATCTTCCTTAAAAGTTTGCTGAAGACAGAAAGCGACATGATTTGCAGTCTGGATGAGTCGATGCTAGCCGGCAGATTTTGGGCAGTTGTAGTCAATTCAGTCACACTCTGAATTTTTAACTTCACAGACTGATTCCATCCAGTCTGAGGATATCAAACAAGTTTGATATTTTGAGGTGATTTTAGCTTTTATTTGTCATGAGTCACAATCTGCAGGTTGGTATTGGTTTTGTGTTGCTTAGACTCTGTTCTTCGTTTTCTAATGTACAGTAAGCATTTACTACGATTGTTTTAAAGTCTACCAACCATTTGTTTTTGTCTCCTGGAAATAAGGTGCATGTTTTTGTGAGTTTGTGTTTGGAACGACTTAAAAAGTCTGTTAGTGTGCGATCCTCATTCCTTTAGCTTGCAATGCCCAGTTCTCCTCTGTAACTATTTACAAAGTCTGCAATTGTATGATGCCTTCTAAAATCTGTTCAAATGATGAAGTTTGTGCAGTTTGTTCCAGGCTTTAGATGATCTCTGAAAATGTATCCATTAGATGTATGATTTTAATCAAACGTTTAGTGGCTTCACAAATGTTTTGCATTAAAAATGCATAAGAGAAGATAAAGGTATGCCTTGACGATAGTTTGGTGTTTTATAACAAGCAACAACAAAAAAATGATATATAGAGCTGAAATACAGGCTACCCAATTTTCTATGTTCAACATAACTGTCTGTCAACTGCTATAAAATAGTGTATTTTACCAATGCTTTAAAGTATTGAACTAAAATTAGTTGTGAAATTTAGTCATGTTGAGTATAATGATGTGCACCTTTCCAAGGTCAGCCATATTTTGAATTTTTATAGAAAACTTTCAGGGTCTGTGAGACCATGGCAATGTTTGATTTTAAAAATGATAGTAAGAAATGTGTAATATAAGTTTATTTAACCTTAAAAGTGCTGTGTGTGACTTTTTGACTGTATTAAAGCATAGGAATTTCATATATCTCTGAAAAACAGTGCTACATCCATTTATTCCTCTTTGAAATGTGCGTTCCATCTCTGAATGTCTGTTTTTGATTTGGCCTGTGTGATTCTGACCGCTTACAGTTTACCTAATAGTATTTTGACACCCTGGATTGCTACTTGATGGAATAAACAGTCCATTTCAGCCATGGAAGTGAGCAAAGAAACTGGGCATGTGATTGCAGATTCTACCCAACCTCAAAAGCTCTATGACCAGAGACTTATTAAAACGGATAATCTTCAATATTTTGAATTTGGAGCGCAGGACCCATTTCAACTGCTATCTGTGAAAATTACATTCTGCATTGCAATAATTTGATACATTTAATCAATTCATGCATTCCATAGGAAGCGAACCCATGACCTTGGTGTTTTGAGTATTAAGCTACTGTTCGAGGTACTGGAATGCATGCATAACCTTTCCACTGCTCTGCATAAAATGGTTGTTTTCAAATTGTCAGATTTTTTTAGACATGCTCTTTTGCGTGCCATGCTCCAGTTGATTTTCTTGATCCCCTAATTGCTGCTTGCATCTATATTATAGTTATGAAATATTATATTGTCAATTCAATTATTGAATTCCTTGGAGACCATTTAAAATTAACATTCAGCTTCTTCATAAGCGGTACTCAAGCTCAGTGCACATTTGCAATTAAAGTGTACAAACACAATACAGTCCACTACCTCCACTGAGAATATGGTGTTCAGTTAAACGTGGCCTTTATATATCAGTTTGTATGGTTTATGTTGGGACTGCAGGGCTTGTGTAGATCAATTTGTAGTTTTAGCAAGATTTAGATCCATTATATTTATTTATTCAACCACTTTCAAATCTCAGACTCCATCATATATATGTGTATTTTTACTGTTTTTTTTAACTATTGCAGTCTAATAAGATTCATTTCAGTCATATAGTCATATAAAATCAAATTGACCAATTTCATTGGATAAGCAATCAGCCACTAGGGGCAACAGTGTGCCAACCTGCCATTGCACAGACCATGTGTTTTTGTTTTTCCTTTAATGTCCTGCTTTCTAATCTTAACTAGTCTGAGGATCAGACATATCTCATGTTTTTGATTACAGGGGTGCTTTTTTTTAATCTCCTCTAATTTGATCCATGCTTTAGCGGAAGATAATCTCATCGTAGTGTTCCACGCCAGTATTGTCGTTCTTAACTAAAATGGCTAAAAGACATTTTCATTATTTGAAAATGTACAACAAAATATTCCTATTAAATGGAAAAACCTAAACTTAAAAACAAAAAATTTGAAATAAGTCTAAACTTAAATACTAAAAAACACTCGAAACAGGATGCTACTTTACTATTCTCACAATTTATAGAAAAACAGTACAAGTAGCATGTAAGAATGATAGACTCTAGCTTATGGAACTGTTATAAGTAATTTGAATCAAATAATTTTCTTGCACTGTAATAATAAGAATGAACTTTTCCTTAATAACACTCTTATTATCTCTTGACTTTATGCTGTGCCATGCCGGCCGGCTTGTACTTATGACAGACAGTCTGTGACGAGAAGAAAATTGACAGGGAAAATGACAAGTGGCTTCAAGCTAGAGGATGCAGGTCTGTAAATAGAGAACTATCACTTTTCGCAGCGTGCCGCGGGACAGACCCTCAGTGAGCGGAGGAAACATGATCAAGGCAAACACGGGCCCACCTGCGCTCTGGATCGGGTTCTGTGCTCTCCACTGGCAGCAGGGAGGTATGATAACAGCTTCCTCCTGATCCCTATCGCTCTTGCTCTCCTCTATAATGGCGGTACAACAGATTTGTTGTCTGTGCTGCGGTGGTATAGATAACAAACGGCTGCAGTCTGGTTGTTGGTGGTCCGGGTCTTTCTTAACTGGTCCCTGGGCACATGCCACCATCCGCTGTCCTGATAGTGGCAGAAACATTTACCTACATTTGGATAAAAAATAGAAAAAGCATGCGGTTGCCCTATTCCTCACAAAAATTTATTGTGCGGATGTTCAGACGATTTGCGGTGTAGTGCATTTATAATGGACTAGTTATTGCATTTTCTTTTTCCTTTTAGTAGCAAATGCATCAGTATTTTCAGATATTAAGCAACACAACCACTTAACATTAACAATAATAATAATAATAATACAAACGTAATACCTAAGCACCAAATCAGCTCATTAGAATGATTGCTTATGGATCATGTGACATTCAAAACTGAATTAATGATGTTGAAAATTCAGCTCCGATCACAGGAAAAAAGCATTAAATCTTAAATTATTTTAAAATACATTCAAATAACAAATATTTGTACACATATTTCTCTATATTACTGTTTTTACAGTATTTTTTTAAATAAATAAGTGCATTTTTTATTTATTGAAATGGTACTGCCCCAGTGACAGCTTTTGTACCTTTATTTCTTAAAGTGTATATTATAGACTTTTCATTTTTACCCTAAAGAATCATATCAAATTATGGAAAATGGGCATTTGACCCCTTTAAGAGCCCCCTGCATACATTGCATCATGACTAATTTATGCTGTATAGGATTATTTTAATTATTTGTCGTTTACTTCTACAATTTTCTCTTTTTCAAGTTGAGGTCACTTTGTGTTGCTAATTGTTGATTTATTCTGAGTTGATGTTTAGTTTATGCTAAATATGAGATTTTTGTCCTAACAATTCGCCACTTAGGACAGTTATTTAAAGAAGCGGAAACGAGCTGAATGTCTTTACAATGTATGCAGCAAAGGTTACCAAACTGATGAACTCGTGTTCACGAATAGCACATATTCCCAGAATCCTCGGACGCTCTCCATGACATTTACATGTTTTCTTTGCTGGAGTCTCATCTGGGCTCTGACTTGCACCTGTCTGCAGCGGCGGCAGCTTGTCAAGGTCACAGCTGAGCAAAAGACGGGGGCCTAACGGAGCTCTGCTCCGTGTCCAAACACTGTCTGCCCCTGCACATTCATTATTCAGGAGCCGCAGCCATGCTCCGACGGCTCCACGAGAATGATTGCCCTGACTCCTCAGCTGGACTATTAATTTGAAAAACCTCCACGAGGAATTCCTGTTAGCTTTATTGAAATCTGTCGGCACAGCTACTTCCTTGCAATCTCCGCTGTTAACCGTTAGCCTCTCTCCCTCAGGGGCAGTAAGTGGCTCTCTAGACCCGTATTGGATTCTTATTCCAGGTCGACGGAGTATAAACCCAACGTGTTTTATTCCCAGTGAATTCAGAGGTGTTATTATCATCTCTAATGCACAGTATGATGAGATCAAATTTCCTTTTCACAGCATGATGCTCATTTGTTGATATTGTGTTCTGCTTTAGCATCAGTTCGGCTTCTCTGGGGTTGTATTTTTATTGTAAACTGTGTCTAAAAGCCTCTAGGTGCATGTGTTTCGGTTTATTTGTCACTTAAAAAAGAATCATTACCACATTTCATAACACTGCATGAGAGCGCCGCTCAGAATATATGGCTAAATGCAGTCTCTTGTTAATCAATAATAAAAGCAAAGTGCATTTTTATAAATTACACGAGGTAAATATAATAATGTAATATAATTGAATGAAAAAGCTCATGGGTGAATATCATGTCATGAACAAGCCCACATTACTTTTCATGCCTAGGATAATAAAAGTAATAAAAAAGAATATATATATATATATATATATATATATATATATATATATATATATATATATATATATATATATATATATATAAGACTGTGTTGCAGCTTGAAATAAATAAAATATTTAAGTCACTTGTTTATTTTTTCAGTATAACTGATAATTCAGTCAAAAATATGTATGAATGCTTTACATGCACAAAATATCTTTTTGCATTACATCACTTTTTTGATCACAGATGCAAAAAAAATCTTCCTACGCAAAATTTAATTAATTTTTGCGGGTTGATTTTTTTGGGGGTGTGAAATGTGGCCTGGACATGTTCTTGACAGGTCTGATGAGATTTATCCTCACATGAGAGATTAAATTAGCTCATCTCTCTCTCTTTCTCTTATCTTTGTCTTTCTCTTAAACCCATTTATCACTCTCTTTTTATTCCCAGTGTGTTGTTAAAACAGGCCCACGGAACAAGCTATTGATTGAAATGACCTCTGAGCATAATGAGAGCTCATATGCTAATGGTGCTTATCATTTCTGTCAGTACCCTGCAGACAGTTACAATTAAGTACACAGTCAATGCTGTTTCCATTACAGAGAATGTTTCTGCTCCGCATAGTTATATAAACATTATGTAAATCCACATATCATCATTCAGTTTGTCTCCCTTGCATGAATTTCAGTCTGGGCTTCCATAATTGCCGTGTTTATTTTAGACAGTATATACAATTGATGTTGAGTTTATTTTACAAAACGAAATGAATTTCTGGACAATCTCAAACGTAAAGCTAGGTCTCAACATTAGTTATTAACCCCTCTTAAGTACTCAAAATGAAGTGTCTTGAACCCTTTGGTCTTTAGATACAATTCTGGTCTCTTTTGAAAATCATAATTACAAGAAGGAAAAGCTCACTGAAAACTTTTTACTTTCTTTGTATGCAAAAGTTATACTGATTTAACACAGTGGAAGCTAAAAGCTGAAGATTTTATTATTGCATGCAGATATATATATATATAATTTAATTATTTTTTTGCAGAAGTGTATTTAGGCATTATGTACAATGTCTATATATATATATATATATATATATATATATATATATATATATATATATATATATATATATATATATATATATATATATATATATATATATATATATATATATATATATATATATATATAGGTATTTAATAGTGTACCTATATTATAATATATTGAAGATTACATTCAACATTTAATTTGTTGGTCAGTTATTCATCTTTTTATGTTAGTGTTAAAGCTAATCTAAATGTCAAAAAAATGTAAGTATATACAGTTAAATATCAATAAAAATTCTAATCAATCACTTATTCAGTATATCAAGCCTGAACTAAAAACAAATCTCTAAAAACAGACGATAGCTGATATGGCACCAGTATGTTGTAAATAACTAAGCATTATCATTGCATTCAAACATTGCCTTTTTGCTTTCACATGTGCTTGTTATAGTCAGGATAAATTTTTGGGTTGTTATGTGCCCAGTGGGTTTGACCCCCAAGTGAAAAGACCCCTGCGAAGCCCGGTCCTCGTCCTTCCTCTTTGCTTTGTTTATGTTTATGCTCTTGTCTTCTCCCCACTCTTTATCTGTTATTTAATATGTTTTCTAATCAGTCCTTGAGGATGTAATATTCTGTTCCGTGCCTCAGTGAGAAGGCTGAATTGCATTATGATTTGATTGTTTTTCCTTCTAAGTAGGCAGGATTTTGTTATTGAATAACCCTTATGCCAGCATATCAGCGCAAAGGAGAAAGATTACACTGAAATTGTGTTATTTCTCACTCGCACTCTCTCCCTCTCACTGTTTATATCTCTATTTTGTCCAACCGTTTTAGCGTGCACGGGCTTTCCCCAAAAGGATAACTTGGAAACTTTGAGGTCCATTGAGCGGCCGGTGTTAGATAATCAATCAATGCAGCCCACGTCCCCCAAATGAGCGCTCTGATGTCACTGATGTGGAACGACATGGTCTGAATTCACCATTGAGATCCCAGGGAGAAATGAGGTCATCTTCACTGGTGCTCATGCATACGAGAACACAGCGATCCATAATCACGCCGGGATACGATGCTTAAAACATAACACCCAGATATTAATGAGATGCATACGACTCCCTTAAAGCAATAAAGATTCCTCTAAAGCGATGTGATTATGCACCACTTATGCTATGCCCAAGCCCAGACGTAATCTGCTGACTTTTATCGCATTTATCACACTGATTTTAGGGGGAAATCATGTTAAAACTCGCCAAACTGAGCTGAGAGCGCTATAGGTTTGCTGAGACCTGAAAGCTTGAATAATACTTCGTGAACACGCTGGATGTTAAGTGAAAGTCCACAGGGCGCATGTTTCATCTCATGATCAAGGTACTTGTGAACTTGGAGAAAATAAGATCTAGATATCTATATTATTTCTTTTCAGCAAGTAGAGAAACAAAGACTGTCAGGAGAATCCCTTTGCTTCTGTTCAAAGCAGCTGGTCTTTCAGCTGGTGTCAATTACTGTATGTGTACTCATTGAAAATGGCATTTGTATTTTCTGCAAAAGAGAATATGGTGACTCAGTGTGTGTGTGTGTGTGTGTGTGTGTGTGTGTGTTCCTCCTCGTTTTAGGTGAAATGCATGCTGAAGAAACAATCATTTTCAGGCTCATTTTTCTTACAAGCCAGTATTTTGAAATGTGCGCATGACAGAAAGGAAACCACAATCCACATTTGTTCCACAACACATTTTAGTCAGTGTTGCCATGTCCTCTTATTATAAGTTACTTTAAGTTTGTTTTCTGACAAATTTGATATAAATATGGATAGTTACAATATTTTAAGGGTTTATTTCCAGAATACAGACAACAGTTGGCTGCAGCTGCCAAATCGTCCCACTTGATATATATTTTTTTTATATATCTTCTTCTTTCCACATTTCTCCAAACAGCACCCAATGCACTTTCCTTAATAGATGTATGCACACATCCACTCTTATAAGGACAGTTAACCCATACATTTTAAATTCTGTTGTCATTTACTCACCCTCAAGTTGTCCCAAACCTATATGAAGTTATTTGTTTCTTAAATTTTGAAGAATATAGGTAACCAGAAAGTTGATGTTTCCCATACCATTATTTTTAGGTTAGTTATCCCTTTAAGATGTATTAACTTATATAGGTAGCAGGATTTACAGTATGTATTAAACATTAATTTTGTAAAAGGATATAATTTTATATTATATAGTTTTTAGTTGATGTTTTCATTATATTTAAATAGGGAGTTGTGAATGGTAAAGGTTCATAATGCAACTATAGATGCCAAAAAACTCTATGGTATAGGCCTTTTTTAACACACAATCTTTAATGCTTTTTATGAGTAACTCAGAATGAATAAAATCCATTTTTCAACAGTTCAACACCTAGTGGACTTATTTCATGCTTTTTCTCTCAGTCCAGATTGCTTATTTTTCTTTCAACATCTGGCAACGCGGATTTTAGAGGCTGCGAAGGAGAGACAATGCAGAAGTCGTGTCCTGTCCCTGAGAGGGACATGTTTGTGCTGCCTGTGCATCCCATAAGAGTTCCCTGCTCTGAATTATTGAGAGGAAGACCTAGGCAATCCATCACAGGAGAGGATACATGAATACGCCTGTCATAGCTGGTGGAAGGGGGTGGGGGAAGTGTGAAGAGTCACCTCACGGCTCATCAACACGTTATTGAGAAACATCTTCACTCCCTTCTTTCGTCAGGGCCAGGAACCATCAAAATCGACCCCTCTGATTGAAATGACTCAATCTATTCATAGACACTCTAGTGCTGGACTTTTTCACTAGGCTTTGAAAAGCAACATAATTCGAAGTACTTCAGTGCTTCTTTTGAGAAGTAATTAGCCACACTACAAGCTACTAACAAAAAGTAGTCAGTGACATTGAAGCTATCGAAAGAGGGCAATTCATAATTAGCATATTGCGCTGGCAAAAAAAAAAAAACAATGGAGGATTTTGAAAACATAAATCTTGGTTTGGGTGACGGCAAAGTTTAAATATTGTATATAAATATTGTGGCGTAAAACATGCGCATACTGGAGTGCCAAAAATGTACTTTGCTGATAATACTCACTCTTGGGCCATCCAAGATGTTTCTTCATCTGAACAGACATGAATAAATTTAACATAACTTGCTCACCAATGGATCCTTTGTATGAATGGGTGCCGCCAGGATGAGAACAGCTGATAAAAACACAATAATCTGAAGTCAAAATCTGTGTATTTTTAACTTTGCATCATTATAATGTAAAAAGCTGTCTTATCTGAATCAGGAGAGAAATATGCACAGAAAACAACCATTTATAAGGAAAAACAACTGTATAGTAAATAGTATTTCAGTAGATCTTTATGTGAGAAAAGAACAGGGCATGGATTTTTTTTTACATGAGGAAACATTATTATGAATTACAGGCTTAAATTTTTGACCAGAAGCAATGGTTTGGAATGAAAGTATTTTGATTATGGATTTGTTTCCTATAAAACACACAACTTTTCACCTCACTTGAAGGACTGGAGTTTCTGGACTATTGATGGGTTTCTCAGCTGTTTAGATTCTCCTTCTGATGGTACCCATTTTCTACAGAGGAACGCGTTGTAAGCAGCTGACATCACAGTCTGGAGCACTACGCCCCCAACATTTGCATAATGTATAAGAAGCTAAGATGCTGCTGTATTGAACATGGCATTTATTGACTAATTTCCTATTTTTATTCACTGTCATTTGCTTTTTTGATGTTTGATTCATCAGGGGTTCCCTATTACTTCTTACTCCAGGGTTAGCAATTTTTGCACATATACTTTTCAAAAACAGTGTTTAGAATGGACGTGTAAAAATACATAATTAAAATGCATTTTATGTTTAAATAGAATGGAAGATACAACTCATTGTGCAGCTCATTGTATGCAAGCATTTGCATAATTGAAGGTTGTGTTTCATTTTTATTTTAAAGCAGATGATTCTTTAAACTCAAATCAGACTTTCCACGGAAAAGATGTACTCACCCTTTCTGAAATTATTGTTTTCATATTTCCTAATCTTTTCCAGATGATATTTTCTGGGAATTGAGGATGAAGATTAATCTCAGCATTTCGTTTATTTGTGGATTGCATGCATCATTTGATTGCACTCATCCGTCCTGGCAGAGCCAGCTCTGGACACAGTAATGGAAAAGGTGCGTTATGGAGTTTTTGTCACAGCTGTGTAAAATCATGCACAGTATATAAAATTAAGGTACATCATAAATAATGTGTCCATTTAGTAATTTGTAGTCTTTCCATATCTGCTTCTTCCATAAGATTTCAATATGAAATAAATTGGGAGGCAGGATCTAGAGCCATCAGTGTTCCATTATGGCACCAACTAGTCCGTCATCCCATTATTGGTCCATTATGCCATCAAATGGGATAACAAATAAATAATAAAAATCGGTGTATGGTGGCCAGATCCCATAGTGTTCCTGACCTCAGGTAAATACAAACTCTGGTTTTGCTACTTTCTGCATATATATATATATATATATATATATATATATATATATATATATATATATATATATATATATATATATATGTGTGTGTGTATATATTAGATCTAGCTAGACTTTATTAGTTTGGCACTGATTCAATTTGTACTAATAAAGTTTGGGGTCAACAAGTTTTTTAAAAGTTTTAGAAAGCTCAGTCTCTTCTGCTCAGTAAGGCAGCATTCATTTGATAAAAAAAAAATAAACAAAATAATAATACAGTTTAAAAATAACTGCTTTCTTTTTTAATATTTTAAAATGTAATCATTACTACAGTCTTCAGTGTCACATGCTACTTCAAAAATTATTCTAATATGCTTATTTGCTGCTTAAAAAGCATTATTTAAGCTAAAAACCAGTTGTGCTTCTTCATATTTGTGGTTGAATTCTTTGAATCAAAGGTTTTCAAGTATTTAGTTTAAATTAAAAGTGTTTTATAACATGTAAAATGTCCTTTTTTATCCATCAATTTAATGTATCTGTGCTGAATAGCAGTATTAGTCAAAATCTTTCAGAATTTGACCTCAAAGATTTTAAAAGATTTTAAGTTTTATAATAAAGTCTTATGCTATTTTATGTATCAAAGCTATCTACAGCTCCGCAAAACACACATGCCTTGAATATGACCAAAAATAATACTGTTAATATTAAGTTAATATAATCTTAAAATGCAGCTTATGTGGATGAATTATCTGATCATGAAAAAGAGCCACTATATTCTGACGATAGACATTTCTTTTGTCCTGCCGCAGATGGACTATGCAGATTTAATGGGAGTAGTTGAAATGTGCAAATCAGTATCACTGCACCTAGGCCTTATTTGTCCTAATTACCTTAGGCTAATTCACAGTGTCTTGCTTTAAATGGTTTCCAAATGAAGTCCTGGAGGAATCTTGTGGCGCTAACAATATGCTCGAGATAGAGGATCCGTGGTGAATTACCTCACTGCCTGCTGCTTCAGATTGCTGCTGCGAGATAAAACTGCTCCTTAATTGCTGGTTTAAGATCAGCTTCTCGTACACAAACTCAAATCTAATATGTGCTATAAGTGGCTTTCTAAACTACTGAATTAGACAGTATTTTCCTCTAAAACATGTTAGGCGGTTCTGTCAAAAATTAAGACTCCAGAAGGTTTTTTTTGCAGCAATACAAGAACAATTTTTGATTCCCCGAAGTACAGTTGTTAAAATAACCTTTTTTTCATAGAATGAAGGATATTATAGTAATCTAGGAAATCGTTTTCCACTATAAAAACCTTTTGTACCATTGAAACGCATTATATAGATATTAAAATAACTTTTTTTTTTTAAGATTGATAAAAAGATAGCTATTACTCTTTTTTTGTTCATTGGAAAGGTTCCACATTATTAAAAATAAGTCATTAATGGTTCTAGGAAGAACCTTCAATATCAATGGAACCTTTCCATTGGACAAACGGTTCTTCATAGTGGAAGAGGTTATTTAGATTATAAAATGTTGTACACAATAAGAAACACAAATCTTTTGTTTACTGAAATAGTCTTTGAGAAACAAAAAATAGTTCTTTAACATTAACATTTTAAGATGTTAAAGGTTGTTCATAAAACAAAAAATGGCTTTTTTATCAAACAATGTTTATATGTTCAATTTTCAATCTTAACCAGGCTGCTTGAAAAGCAGAAAATCCAACAAGTAAACTCTTTTGCCCTCCAGTAGAACATCTTCTGATTCAGCTCTGCATCATCGCCAGCCTTGTTGCTAACTGCACAGATTAACATCTGTTCATATGTGAGCCAGTGCTGGTGTAATGTATAAGAGATGTTGCTGGCAATGCCATTGAAAGCTAATGACTAGCCTAGAGTATCTGCTCATTTTGAAGTCATAATTAGGCTGTGAATTTGATGGAGGCCAAGCCCACTTGGAGGTACTGGCATGCTAGTGTCCACACAGCTCGCTTTCTTACAGAGCCAGACGTCCTGCTTTGCCCTCGCTGCGCCAAAGGACAGATTGTGGCAAGGGACGACAGATGCCTCTCAGTATGTGCTTGATGGAGTTAGAGCGCTTACACAAGAGAAAGGCTATGTTATACTTGTGTATATGGTCAGGGAAAACAAAGTCATTTTGTGTGATGTTCAGACAGGAAAACTACTACTTGCTGAATGAGTTAGAGCACCTAAGGGGACATGGTGATGGGAAAAATATGAGATGGGAGGACAAATGATATTTCAATGCCTTTGAATTCTCTCGCAAAAGTATTGCATTCCCCCAAGAAACTTTGCATTCTCTCTGAAAACATTTGCATGCTCTCGCAAAAGTATTGCATTTCCCGAGAGACATTGCGTTCAATTGCAAAAGCACAGAGATATAGTTTTTCCCCTCTCAGCTCATATTCTTTCCATCACAAAAGTTTATTTGTGGAATGCAAATATTTTATGAATTCATGTGTAATTTCTTGCGTTAAAGCAAATGTTTTCAGAAAGAATGTAGAAGTAAGCCAAATGGGCCAAGGCTCATTTAAAATGGACTGTTTCAAAGTCCATATTTTACATTCTTGTAGGGAAATCACAGACGGATATAGAGGAGGGAGACCTCCAGTGCGTTATCAGCGTTCAGTTTCATAGCCAGCATCTCTGATGGTACGAGGATGCATACTGTAAGTGCGTATGGGCAACTTGCATGTTTTGGAAGGCACTATGAATGCTAAAAGTTGTATAAAGGTTTTAGAGTAGCATATGCTCCCCTCCGGATGAGGCGTATTTCAGCAGGATAATGCAAAACCACATACTGCATCTGTTACAACAGCATTCAGATCTTTCACCTATAGAGAACATTTTCACATCACTGAATGTAAAAGATGAACCTCAGAAATTGATAACCTCTATTCAATGACATCTTCACACTGATTTGAAAAGAAGAGGAGACGCTACACCATGGAAAACATACCCCCAACTATATCATGCAAACTATTTTTTGTAGCAGGCATCAAATTTGCAGTGAGCTCATTTTGTGGATTAAAATTTTTAATTTTGCAGTTGTAACATTTGTTATGTTATCTGTACTATATTTTGAAAAAAATATTTTACTCTTGTGATTTGAAATTCTTTTTGTTTTCTGTTTATTCAAAATGTTTAAACATTTACGGAATTCAGTTTGCAAGATTGACTGTAAAAGCAAGCATAACTGAATGTTTAATGTTAAAAACGTCAATATAATAAAAAAAACAATAAAACAACAAGGTGGCTTAACGGAATAATAAAAATGCATGCTTCAAGGCTGATCAAGGGTTCAGCAGGAGTTAATGCCGATGATAAGATCTAGTTCAAACAATAAAACATGTTCACTTACATATAGCTTAAAAGGGCTCCAGACTTTATTGTGCCATTTGGAAGAGCCTCTTAAAGCCTATTTTCTAAAGAAAAGAAAAGAAACGAAGACATCTGAAATCTACTGTGTAACAGTTAGACACCTAGGATCCTCTGTCTCAGCAAAATCGATAGTTTTCCTAAGGCAATGATATATTTAATATGAATTATAAAGTTATATGAATCATGAATGATTCCAAAAGAGCTGTCAGCACAGTGGAAATGTGGAAAATGTGTTAATTTTATTTGGTTAGCCTATAGCCCATGATCAGTCACTTACATATGAAAAGGACAATGCAATGCAAAAACAACCTTTTAATATTCAGATCACATTGTGTCAAACAGAACAGCAATGATGTCATATCCTCAGGTGTTGGGCCTCTTTTCATCACAAGACATTAGTATTCCTGCAGCGGCGAGCTGTGATAGTGATCTCTGTCAGGGTATTTCTGTTCGTCTCAATAAGAGAGTAGCACAGCGAAAGTGACTTCACCGAAGGAGAGCAGAGAAGGATGAAAATGCCATAAGGATCCTTGAGCGTGACTCTCAGCCACCCACACTGCCAGGCGTGGGAGGCAGAGGTAATTCTCCTGTGCCAGACACACGCAGAGAGCCATGCTGATGGCAGTAATGCTGCAGAACACCAAATACCAGTGCTTTCTTTTTTTGGATGTTCCCTGTACTTATTATTGCATTTTTGGAGATAATATGCCCCTTGGTGCGAGTATTCTCTGGTTTCTTTTTGCTTGAGTTTCTTCTACCTGCCAGCTTTGTGTTTTCATAATGCAGCTCTTGACTGAAGCGTTAAACCCTTGGTGAAAACTATAATGGTTTAGTAAAACTTATACTCATTTCCTGCGGGAAATAACGATGTTTAATCACAACCTAATGAGATTTTCTCCCCAAGAATCTATTATAGTATATTGTTCAATAAACGGCTCACTCAGGCACAACGTTTCTCGAAATTTTGAATTAACTGAACCAATTGTTTATAAAAATTGGTTAAAAACCACAGACCATAGTTCATGGGTTTACAGAGAAGGGATGTTAGCCTAGCATTGTTTTATCTTGTTGAAACCAGACAATTTAAAAAGTTTGGAAGTGTTGACATTAGACATAAGAACTAGATAACATTGTAAACATTGGCAAAGTTATGTCCAGGTAGTAATTAGCTTAAATATCTGCATTGTTACCAACATAAACATTGTTTGTGAACCTATGCTGAGCAAATGTGATGTTATGCTAACTATGTCGATTCATGTTTTATTGCAGTTGTCATACTGCAAAGTGTATAAAGTTGACTCAGAGTCGACTTTGAATCATTGAAACAAGTCATTTTTAAAATGAGTCCCAAGCTGTTTCAGGTTTGAATCATTAAATGAATCATTAGCATATTGCCCGCCCACTTGTTGATCTTTTCATATTGGTTCAGAATGAAAATGCTAACGCTAATCTTTGTCACTAGATGCCACTTTTGGAGCTGGTTGAACTGAAATCGACCATTCACTGGAGGGGTTTGGAAATATTGGAAATATGAATCGTTAAACGAATTGTTTGGGAGTCGTTGAAGAAATAAGGTACAAATGCATGTGTATTTTAAGAAAATTAAATAGTTTTTTTCTTAACCTTGCATGCATATCAACCTGTTTTCAGGGATTTCCAGAACCAAAATTAACCCATAACATAGGTATTTTAAACATAAACCATCAATATGTGCAGTTATTGCAAATTTTTTATAAATTGAGCTAATATATGTATTATTAGAGAGGGCAATGTTATCGGAGTCAGCGCACTAACCATGATTCTTTGGCACTGACAGTATTGAAATATTAGCATGCTATTTCTGTTGCTCAATCTAGGATCATTTCAACATAAAAATGCATGAGTATTTCAGCATAAAAATCACCATGAGTACTCTATGGCTATGCAAAATGTGTTTTTGTAAATTTAGCTTTTAGCTTCAATGCAAAACCTTGTCACTGATCTTAAGAGAGCATACATTTGTATAGCGACTATCGCTGCATTCTACTCTGAGGGGCTCATCCTTGTGCTCTAATCCCTTTGAAGGGTCTACCCTCCATAGTGAGGGCTTTGAAGGGATGAAGGGTGCAGGGGACCAAAACGCACATCTGTGTCATCTTCCCGAGCCAATTAAGGAGGGTCCGTCTTTGCACAATTAAACCTGCTCAAAAAATCATGGGCGCTAAGTGTCCATCTGTTGTACCCTTCAAATTCCGAAGGGCCCTTTGAAGTGCCCAGTTGCGAGCGCTTAAGTTTGAAACGGCAGCCATGCTACATTTATCCCATCTAGCATATCATGGCTTTATTAGACAGGCGATGGTTTAGGTGTGTCTTATGCTTATTATTAACGGCAGGCATTCACTCCCCCATTTAGAATAAACTGTATTCATCAACTTGAGAATGAATTAATGTACAGACACACCTGTTGTAATCAGGTGGAAGTTTTGCATGAGAGATAAAGAGGAAAGGGTGTAGCTTTTTTTCAGAAAGTAATTGTTGTTTAGATTGTCTTGTTCCATTAACAATCCCATGAATATCAGCACGATGGCTGAATTCTCTTTTTCCCCTTATTATCTGTCATTGTTTAATACTCCGTTGACTTTCACATGACACAAACATAAATCACTATAAGCATTCCTGGACATAACGCCCATAGTTAATCTAAAAAAGGCAATTTGGTCATTTATTCAGGCATATCACACTGTTATAGGATTATTCAGACTCAGCGTTTGGTCAATATCCACACAACAAATATTATCTTCTTTCTGCAGTTTTAATTTACATTTTTTTTTCACCTCGTACGAATATTTCCTTTGGTATTCTGACTGGTCTGTTGAGTAGCACTGATTCTGGCCTTGCCGATGCTGGATGGCTTCCGCGGGATAGATATTACTGTGTGTGTCACAATCTGTAATTACTCGTGGACAGAATCTGAATTGATCCGCTGGTTTAATTCCCGAGGGCTGTGACCGCCGTGTCGCTCGGGTGGGGTTCAATTCTATCTCTCAGAAATTCGCTGGCTTTTGTCTAGATGCGAGCGTTCCAGTGAGAATGAAAAGGGCAGAGGATGAGTAAAAAGAAAATCTGATTCGCTAGTTTATTAAACCGTTTTCTACAAATCCACAGGGGGAAATGAGGATAGAAGAGGAAGTGAAAAAGAAGGGGAGGGGCTAATCTGAGTCCACTAAAAGAGCAGACAGATGCTCTAATCCTATTCACATGGAAAGATGACTTTGATAAACTGTTAGCCTGTGCTGATCCTTTGAAATGATGAGGCAAATCTCTTGTTTGGGTTTGGTTTGATTTATTCCAGTGTTGCACTTCCATTTGGTGTTTTGGGGATTAAAAGCATATGAAATACCATTTTACCTTATAATATGTGGTCTGCTTTATGAGTCACTTGACCTATTTTGAATTGCACGCACTAAAATTATTATTATGTTTCTAATTCAGACTGTTGCTAAGATATTACTATATTGGTGGTGCTACAGACTTTTCTTTTCCCTTTAGTGCAAAAGAGTCAAAGTGACTCAAAACGATGGAGCAAGTCACGCTATCTTATTTAGTCGCCTACTACCGGCTAAATGTTTCAAGACTACAAGTCTTCCTTTCCCACTTTCTTCGATCGATATAAAAGTGAGTCTCCTCTGTTTACTAAAGCCTGGTTTCTTTCAATTTTTTTTTCTCCATATGTGCCCACCCGATAGAGTTTGGGTTTCCCACCACTGTCATCCGGATTGCTTAGCTGAGGTTTAAAAGACACTTAATGTTCAGTAATGTCATCGACTGCACTGACACCATCGTCTGAGAACAAAATTTGAACGGAATTAAGCTGAATAATGATACCGTTGTCTTCTGTTGAGCAGCTTTATAGCTGAATCACATCTTGCGGCATCAACAGTTATCCAGCTAAATTGAATCAACATTGAACTGACTCAAGCTGAATTATAGCATTGCTGGCTTCTGTAAAACTGCTTTTAGCTGAGCTGAACTTGTTATAAAGTAGATGAGAATCTGAATTGTCTCAATAGTTCAGTTTCCATAATCGATTCTGCTGTTTCAAGTTTCTACGTATTATTTTGGAAAATATAACTACATTAGGATGAAATCCAGTTACCCACTTTATACGATTGGCATATTTAGTAATATTTGTTTATCATTATTTTTGCATTGTCAATGATTCAAATGTTTTGAAGATGCACTTCTCACCTTTTCTCCTTTTATTGTTGTTTTTTTTTTCTACTGATATTGTGAGGGGAATCAAGTCATAATTATTTTTTATTTTATGGCAGAAACAAAAATACACAGAAATCCAAGAATGACAACTCACCCTTAAAATGTCAGTATATCTCTCAGAATAAACAAAATGACATATTAACTCATAAAATGTCACAACTACTTTCTCAAAAAATGTATCATAACAATTTGCATTCGAACTATCTCAAATAAGTAAAAATGAAATCTCTACATAGTGGCTTCTCTGTCTGCAGCACTTTCCTGTATCTTCAAGCTTAAACCTACCCATATCATAGCCCTTTTCAGGCCTTATTTCTTTGATATCAGTCACTTGCAATCTCTGCTCTTCCTTGACGTTATGTTCTTTGCTACCTTGTCTGTTAAAAATAGCATGCGCATCAATTATACATTGTGTAGGCTAGCATCTCTCCATTACATCCATCAGTTTGTTGCTTTCTGGCTTTTATCTGTGGCATCTTCTGATAAACACACTTTTCGTTTTATCTTCTGGTGCACCCCTTTGAAAGCCCCATGTGGTGTTATTTTTGAGGGATTTGGGAAAAGTAGAGTGTGGGTTTAAGTGCTTCCTGCTTTGCAAATGCAAAATCTGTTGTTATACAACATGTTCTCAAACAGCTAGTGCAAAGTAATATCCAGAGACATCCTGACTCTATTTATAACCACTTTCGCTGTGTCATCATGGACAGAATGTGTGTATCATGGCATTTTGCAGCAGCGATTGAATTCACATAAACTCAAAATCAAGCAAAGCTTTTGGTAAACCTTCCTGTAAAAGAGCAGTCTGGTATATTATAAAAAAAATTTGTTTCCACGCGGACAAATAACCCTTTGGCCTGTGATGAAGTGTGTCTGACACTGAATATTTCCATGTTTGTTTGTTTGTAACAGCTGTTGTTGTTGTTGTTATTTAATCACTCACCCATGGAGTCAGTCTAGGTCTGTTAATTGCAATAATTACAGCCAGTGTTCATTTGTCTGTGTGATTACATGTGCTACGGGGATCCTGCTCCTTTAGTCCTGTAATTTGTGAATCAGTGGTAGTTAGCCTTCAATCGAGCAGGATTTCAGCTTTTTTATATTTAAGCGAATCTCATTAGAATATGTCACGTTTAAATTTAGGGAATTTGTTTGATAAATAAATAAAACACAATTGTATAATAAATATGTGGATATGTATATTTGTTATTTTTGCAATTTTAGTTAGAAAAAAATACATTTTGCATAAAGAAAATCATTTGCTCTATTTTTTTTGCTCTAAATTGTAAAGAAACCAGTTGTTTTGATATTTATTGTACTTTTAATTCTCAAAAGTAGAATGTGGCCAGTAGGTGGCAGCAGGGACTGTCTTTATGAGTGAACTAATTCTATCCATTGGTTCATTCAAAAGCACTGATTCATTCAGGAACGAAATAAGTATGTTCAAATGAGTCACTAATTCATTCATTCATCCCATTCATTCCAAAACAGGTTTGGAAAACAAAACATGAGTTTCTGTCGTCATATGGAAGAAGTAATAAAAGTAGTGTATGCTTTTCTGACACAACACTGTTCAAATGGATCTTTTTTATGCATTTTGGCAACATTTTGGTTGCCTAAAAATCATTGACAGGTTTCTTTAACATGATAATCATCAGCATTTGAATAGAGCAGACTTTCAGAAATGGCACAAACTTTGCTTCATTATTTAATGTATTATTATTATTATTATTATTATTATTTTAAACCTTCAAGTAAGTTATTATACTAACGAGATCCCATTATCATTTCATAATTTAGCCAGAGGTCTGGAAGACTCTGGAGTAGTCAGTTCCACTTTAAACCACTTCTTAATTACAGAAAGCGCTTTCCCGGTAAATGCCCGAATGCTCAAACACTGCCTATAGCAGGTGCTCTTCACAATGACTCCAAATAGAATTTTCACACCAGTGCGTGGAAATTGCATTAACACATTACAGTAGACGGTACGTCAGTATATTTAGAGCGTGTGATGGTGCGGCTTATGGGGAGGATGTGTGCACGGGGAGACAGAGCTTTCCAAAGCTGTGAGTGTGACTTTGACACATTCATCCTCTGTGAATCTCATTAAACCGGCTGGTTAAGGTTTAAGGGGCATGTTGCTCCATACCGTAATTCAGCTGAGCTTCCTCTACCTCACTGTTTCCCAGCACAGAAACAGAAACCTACCCGGGACTGAGGGCGCTATTGAGGCCTATTACATAAATCAAAGTAGCCTAGATTATGGCATGAACTTTGAGTAATTAAAGCTGTTGGTGCGATTCTATCCTGCCCCTTGCAGATCTTTTTTGATTTCTGGGTCCGAACCACAGTATATTTTTGCATCATTAATGCGGCATTACCATGCACACTAACGCACTACATAATGAAACTGAAGGAAAAATGTTTAACTGTCTTATTCAGGGATTTATACCTTAAATTTTTATATTCACAGATGGTGAACTAGCCAATCTAAGCATCTCATAATTACAGTATTAAATAATTTCAGTACGAAAATGAACCTAACATGTTGTGCAGTGAGCTGTAGGAAATTAATTGAGTGATGAAATAAGAGGTAATTATGGCTTTTTAGCTCACAATTCAGTCTTTTTTCATACTATTCTAAGTGTGTATTTTACAATTCAGACTGCTTTACGCAATTGCATAAGATATAAACGTCAGAATTCAGATTAATTACACATTTCCACCACTGAATAAAAAAAGAAAGGTTATGACTTATATCACAATTTGGACTTTTCGAGTTATAAAGTTAGAATTGCAAGATATAAAGTCACAATTATGAGAAAAACAGTCAAAACAGTCAAAACAGTCAAAGTCTTTGAGACTAAGAATCTCAGAATTCTGATTTTATGAAAGTCGCAAATCTGACTTCTTTTCTCAGAATTGTGAGATATAAAGTCGAATTTATGTTCTCAGACTTTATATCATGCAATTCAGACTTTTTTCTCACAATTGCAGGTTAATAAGAGATAAAAAGTCCCAATAACCTTTTTTTATTTTTTAATTAGTGGCGGAAACAGGCTTCCATACATATCACTTTGAATCAAATAAGACATTTTGACAACTAAATGATTGAATTCGGATGGACGAAAACTCCAATTCAGTGCATTCCTCTTTCTGCCATTTCAGTTTAACATCTGTCATGCTACTGAAAAGTGTAGTTAAGTAACTTTTAGTTTGTTACTTCCCAACACTGTCGCTTCAGCTGACTTGCTGGTGCACATTAGTTTTCACACCAACTAAATGAACTGAACACACCAAAAGCCCTAGTGTGAGGGCTGGAGACCAAAGCAGCCGGTAGGCACGCTTTACTAAAAAACCCAAGCCATGAGCACAGGGAGAGATGTGTTGGATTAAAAAAAAAGACAAAAAAAAGGCTTCACAGTCCCCGAGGATGAACGGAGTGCAGTAATTAAAAAAGAAGAATTAAGGGAGTGCACTTGCTGTTCTAATTGCTTCACTGTTTTATCCATGACAGAGCGAGAGTTGGCACCAAACGACCAGTCAGTATTCATTACTTCAGTGGTTTGATAGTTTGCCCACCATCTTAGTGGACCCCGGGGGCTTGCATAAGACCTGCACCTGGTCTACTTGATCTCATTAAAAGGATTTGCTCTAATATCTCATTTCATGCTGGTAAACTGATCGTGGTAAAGCTAATTTCATCCCAATAGGTCCGTGGCTTACCACATCTAGGGTTGCATGTGATTTCTTCACATGCTTTGTCTTTTAGATTACCATCACCTCTGTAATGGCAATATCCTTCATGTCTAATAGCTGTAATTTCACTATACTTCTCAGTTTGAGCCCCACCATGCCACCAGGTCCAGAGTCCGGCTTGTTTTTGTTTGGTATCGGTTTGTTGTGCTTGGTTTCTGTCCAGCTCACTGGTGGCATCTGCCCAGCCCGTCCACTGCGTTGCACAGCGACAGATGGTACACCCAGCTGGTGTCCTCGCTCAGCCCCTCTTTTCACGGGTCATTCAGCCGTGACCTAGGAAATACAGTAAAAAACTTAACCCAAATGGCCTTCCTGCATTACACACCAACACGTTTATATAATATGTGTGTGCATTTACATAACAAATATACACAGTACACATACATATATAATGTAATCAAAAAATGTTTTCATGCAATTAAAGCATGCAATCGTTTAACAGCACTAATTAACATTTTTACTTAAATATATTTGTGCATGTATGTGTCGCTATACACACACACACACTATTCTAAATAACAATCATATTAATATATTTAGTGTAATATGAGTTAAAATAAACATGTATAAAGTCTTTTTTTAATTATGTGTCTCTTGAACCATACTGGCACACCAAAAAGTTTTAAAAATCCTGCTTTTATTGACTCAAGGGTCTTCAAAATTGAGCTAGACAACATAAAAGAGGTTTACAAGTCTTACAAAGTTGTTTACTTTGCCCATGTTGTCGAACCAACAAACTTTTTTTTTTTTTTTTTTTTTCCAATTGCATTTCAGTGAGTTTCTCTTACTCAGCTTCAGAATTGAAGAGGCGCCCATTCTTTTTTTCAGACCCTGTTCTAAGCACAATCTAGGAAGGCGCCGACAGGGAAAACAGACCTCTTCCTCTAAATGAAAGATTTCCCCATCTGGAAAACAGACAGACAATCTTCCCAGCGTGAAGCTGCTTCCATGTGTGTTGCTGTACTCTTACAGTGCAGAGCGTGTTTGACTAGTATACCTCCCCATAACCTCACACTTCTCCGTTTGCCCTCAGGTTTAACAGCTCGATGAGAAAGCAATGAGCGGCAAAACATGCCTGGAGGAAATACCGGAGTGAGCGCAGTCAAACCAGGCCATTATGCTGAATGCAGGACCATGGAGTCGCAGGAGAAGTGGCCAGAGAAGGTCAGCGTGTTTTTTGCAATTAGTTGGAACATGACCTCAGAGTAAACCTCATGAGCTGAAGGCTTTAATGAACACTATTCATCACTGGCATCCATGCTTCATGGTACAGGTGGCAGCTGGTGTCAGGACTGAGATGAGCCTCATCCTTCATATGTTTTGTGGGAGGAACAGTGGACTATTTCTGTATTGACTGACATCCTGTTACATAACAATTATAAGGTGACTACCACCCCAAAAGCAGCCAATATTTACATGCTGCTGTCTGAGTTGTGAAAAGACTGTCATTTCTCACTGAGCGTTTCCTGGCGGCTTCCTTATAATGAGTTGCGTTCCTTCGTAGCCTCGGAAATAATGAATGAATTATCCACAAGCGCATGTGAATTTACACTCTAAATACGTCCATCTAATAAACACTCGCATTTATGTATTATTTTAATGTAAGATGATTAATAATAAAAATAATAATTCAGTTCATTTTCACACATATTCTCAGACATGCCACTTTTCATTTTATTCTTTTTATTCTGCTATTGTATTAAGATCATACCACTACGTACTAATCAGAGATGTTTAATGAGAGCAGTTTACACATTATATAAATTTATTATATATATATATATATATATATATATATATATATATATATATATATATATATATATATATATATATATACAAAGCAAACTGGAACAGTGTAAAGCGGTTTTTCTAAAACTAATACATAAAAATTATTATGCTTTTAAAATATAACTTAGACATTTTTACTGACATTTTATATACTAAATTAATGTGTGTATGTGCAATAGTTAATTAATAAGCAATTATGAATTATTAAAATATTTTTTATAACACCAAATCAACACAAACATTACTAGAAGCAAATCAAGTGCACAACTAGAACAAATGTTCCGTGCAGTAATCGTCTTTACTTGGCATTAGATCTCTGCTCTGGTCTTTCTGGTGTGATTTTCGCTGTCCCCATCTGCCCATCCCATGAAAGATATCCTGGAGGTGCCACTGAATTCACCAGCACACTCCTCAGGACACTGTGTATAAAACCAGACTCTTCAGGTGCAGCAGGCTGCCGTGAAGTAGAGAACAGATTGCTAACCAGTGGGATGACATTTAGATCAGCTCTCTGAGTCTCATTAGTGGGGGTGGAGGAAGGGTTATCTTCTATCTGTATGCCAAAGACATTTATTATAATCATTTTGCAGAGTGGTATGGTGTAACCATGAATGGAAAGCCATGTGCTGGCGAATAGTCTATAGTACTTTAATATACCCTATCATTATTTATCACCGACACTCTGTGTGCATTAGTATTTTAGTTGCTCTTTCTGTAGTTACTTAGTTACCTCAGTATGTGTAGGTACTCGTTTTGAGTACTTTGAATCATCATTTAACTGAATTGTTGAAAACGCCTCTCGGGCATTCGAGTGCTGCCCCTATGTCTTTGAATAAGGAAACGTCAAATTCTTCCAAACCGTTCACTAAGCTTACAATGAAATTGAATTTGAATGTGTGATCAGAAATCACCAGTGAAATGTGACAACAACTGTTTAATAAATGTGTCTTTTGCTCAAACAGTGTTAAAAAACACTTGTTACTCAGGCGAGATCAGCTAAGATGTTTCTATAGCAACCAGAACTTCTAACTGCAAATGAAGTGACGCCCAAACTTCAGAGATCAATGATTGGCTATTTTATTCAGAAGGCGGGGCTTCCTGCAAATAATTTTTCCTTATTCTTGTCGAATGACAAGTCTTGGATATTATATATATATATATATATATATATATATATATATATATATATATATATATATATATATATATATACTGTACTGTACTGTACTCTATTTGAATTTTCAGCATCATTACTTCCTTCAGAATTAAATATATTTTAATTTGCTGCACAAGAAACATTTCTTATTATTCTCAATATTTAAAAATCAATATAATATAATAACTTAATGTAATATATCATTCAAAGCTTTGTGTTAAAGAAAGAAAAATAACTTTTACTCAGCAATTAACTTGATCAAGGCATTTCTAAACATTTATAATGTTATTTCAAATAAATGCTGTCCTATCCATCCAAGAATCCCACAATAAAAAACTTTTTTTTTTGTTTTTGTTGTTTTCTGTTGGCAAAATGAGAGGTTTTTCTATATGGTAGTTAGACTGTTTTTGGCTTCATGATTTTGGTCCTCCAGTGACGAAGCAGGGAAAGCCTGTGAGCGGCACACACCCTCTGTGGCTTCCAGCTGAGCCCCAAGAAATGATTCGGACCGAAATAGTCCCGTTCTGCCTGACTGTAATGACATGCTTCAAAAACCAGCATACTAAAGGCGTCCAAAAACCCAAATAAACACCAGACTTCCCCAAACTCGGGCCAAGACGCATAAAAAGATTCTTATTAGACTCAATATTTTATATTAGTTTAGGAAAATAACCGGAGGCCATGGCATTTTCTGTGGTTTACTGTGAAGATACGACCAGTAATTACCATCAGGTGGTAAACTTATCTGTCATATTATCTGTAATATACTGCAGTTTCCAGACATTCCTGCATCCGTGGGTAGATTGTGTGTGTGCACCACATCAACAAACCAATTCACATCCTGTCTTTTCTTTCCAACTTATAAACTGGAAACACTAAAAGCTTTTCTGGTTTTTTAATGGCTCCTTGTGCTTCTTCGTCTCAGGTTGTATTTCCATATTTTATTTAAATTGAGCAGTGTTATTTCTCTACCAGTGGCTGAAAATGTCATGACTTCTGTCTGATCAGTTTGTTTTTGTTTTTCTGTCAAACTGTCTGCCATGTGCTTGTGTTTTCCCGCCCCATTGTCATCTGATTAATCACTCTAGCTGCCTTCTCACCTGTGGCTCGTTAGCTCCTTTATTGCTCCCCTTACTTAAGCTCCTTTGTTTGCAGTCCTGTGTCTGATCGTTGTGGTGCGAGGATGCTACACGTGTCTCCAGTCCAGTCTAGTCCTGTCCTGTCAAGTCTGTTTAGCTCCAAGTTTAGCTGATATTTTTAGTTTTTTTTTCCCTCTTCGTTCGCTCTGCCTTTTTGTTTTCTCCAGACCTCCGAACCCCTGTGCCGGGCCTGGTTCCTCCGGTGCAGTGTTTGGCAGTTCGCTCTCACCTGATCCTCGGGATCGGACGTTGGACTCGAGCAGCAGGACTGTATAGAGACTCTATCAAGTTTCCGTTTTCTATTGCTCCCAGCCTAAGAGGAGTGACTGGAGGCTGTTTTGATTTCTTGTTTCTGAAGTTTTCTGTGCCTCCGCTCCAGTCAAGTTTTTGTTCCCTGACTGCTAATAAATTTAAGTTGAACCTGCTATTGAATCCGTGTTCGTTCCTGACAGAACGATCAGACCAAAAGATGGATTCAGCAGGAGAAGACCAAGTCAGGACTGCTGTGACGCAACAGGGTATTCTCCTTGGCCAGCATGCGACTCAGATAACGGTGACCTCAAGAGATGTTGACCTCCTGACGACCCAAGTTGCCCGCTCGGTGCCAGGGTGCAAGAACTCCAACAAGAGGCCCAGGCCGCCCGCTCAGCGGCCTCCCAGTCATATTTTTCACCTCAGGCCGGACCAGAACCCCACGCCAATAGCCCTCCTCCCTATGACGGGATCCTAATTCGTGCCGGGCTTTCCTGTCCCAGTGTTCCCTGGTCTTTGCACTCCAGCCCCGCCGTTATGTCACAGAGGAGTCTCAGGTGGCATTCGTCATCACCCTCCTTAAGGGAAGGGCTCGTGACTGGGCGACTGCCGTGTGGGATGCTCGTGCCCCCTTCTGCGCCACTTTTGAGGGTTTCCGAGCCGAAATGGTCAAGTTGTTTGATCGATCTGCGCAGGGTGAGGAGGCAGCCTCCCAGCTGGTGCGGTTGAAGCAGGAGGGTGGTTCGGTCACGGACTATTTTATTCGATTTAGAACTCTGGCAGCCACCTGTGACTGGAATGAGGCTGCTTTGCGAGCCAGGTTTCGGGAGGGATTGAACGACGAGATACAGGATGAGATCGTCACCCATGAACTGCCGCGTGATCTCGACTCCCTGGTGGAACTGGCTCTACGTGTGGAGGGGCGTCTTCAGCGTCGCCGTCAGCGGTGGACTTCTCAGCCTTCCCGGTTCTTGGAGGACAGAGCACCCAACACCACCCTCGCCACCTCACTTCCTACCACCGACCCTGAACCCATGCAGGTGGGCCGCCTTCGTCTCTCTGCCAAGGAGAGGCAGGATCGACTGACGCGAGGGCTCTGCCTATACTGTGGGAGGCCAGGACACAGAGCCCTCCGGTGTCCTTTAAAAGCCGGGGCCCATCAGCAAGTCGGGGAATTCTGATGGGCGTTTCTCCAGTTTCCGAGTCCCCAAGGTCCCGTACCCTGCTTCCGGTGTCCATTCATTTTCAGGATTCCGCCCACTCTTGCCCAGCTCTGGTGGATTCTGGAGCTGAGGGCAATTTTTTGGACGCCTCAGTTGCTGCACAGTGGGGCATTCCCGCCATTCCTCTCCCTTTCCCCATTCCTGTCCGCTCCCTCAATGGCCTCCTTCTCTTCTCCATCACTCATTCCACTCCCTCAGTAAGTCTAGTGGTCTCTGGCAATCACCGTGAGGTAATTGAGCTGTACCTTCTTGACTCCCCGGGGGCTCCTGTTGTCCTGGGGCACCCGTGGTTGGTGCAGCACAAGCCTCACGTGGATTGGTCAGGTAATTCTGTGCTATCTTGGAGTCAGTCTTGTCTTGCTTCATGTTTGGGTGCTGCCTTGTCTCCGGTGTCTGTGTCTTCTGTGTTTCAGATGGAGTCCGCTGATCTCTCTGGGGTGCCGGCGGAGTACCATGATCTTTGTCGGGTCTTCAGTAAGTCTCGAGCCACTTCCCTACCTCCTCACCGGCCGTACGACTGTGCCATCGATCTCCTCCCAGGCACTTCTCCGCCTAGAGGGCGTTTGTACTCCTTGTCTAGTCCTGAAAGAGAGGCCATGGACAAGTATATCAAGGAGTCCTTAAATGCCGGCCTCATCCGACCCTCTTCCTCACCTGCGGGTGCTGGGTTCTTCTTCGTTAAAAAGAAGGATGGCTCTCTGCGCCCCTGCATCGACTATCGAGGCCTGAATGACATCACCATAAGAAACCGGTATCCTCTACCTCTGATGTCCTCTGCCTTTGAGTTATTACAGGGAGCTAAGGTCTTTACTAAGCTAGACCTCCGCAACGCCTATCATTTGGTCCGCATCCGTGAGGGGGATGAGTGGAAGACAGCCTTTAACACCCCTACGGGACACTTCGAATACCGGGTCTTACCCTTCGGGCTTACCAATGCCCCAGCTGTCTTCCAGGCCCTGATCAATGACGTGTTGAGGGACATGGTAAACAGGTTTGTCTTTGTGTACCTTGATGATATTCTCATCTTCTCCCCCTCGTTGCAGGTACACACTCAACACGTGCGTCAGGTGCTACAACGGCTGCTGGAGAACCAGCTTTATGCCAAGGCGGAGAAGTGTGTGTTCCACGCCAAGTCAGTTTCGTTCTTGGGGCATATCATTTCAGCGGAGGGGATTAAAGCCGATCCTGCCAAGATAAGAGCCGTAGCCGAGTGGCCAATCCCCGATTCTCGGAAGGCGCTGCAGCGGTTCCTGGGCTTCGCCAACTTCTATAGGCGATTCATCCGGAACTTTGGCCTGGTCGCTGCACCCTTAACGGCACTTACCTCACCTAAAGTATCGCTCAGGTGGAATTCTCGGCCCAGGAGGCCTTTGATGTTCTTAAGTCCCGTTTCATCTCTGCTCCTGTTCTTTGTCTTCCAGATCCTGAACGTCAGTTCATTGTTGAGGTAGATGCCTCAGAGGTCGGGGTAGGCGCGGTCCTATCCCAACGGTCCCCTGGAGATGAGAAGGTGCACCCATGTGCGTTTTTCTCTCACCGTCTGAGCCCTGCAGAGCGAAACTACGACATAGGTAACAGGGAGCTGCTGGCAGTCAGGTTGGCTCTGGGGAGTGGCGTCAGTGGCTGGAGGAGCTGCGCAGCCCTTCTTGGTATGGACGGATCATAAGAACCTCCAATATATCCGTTCGGCCAAGAGGTTAAATGCTCGCCAGGCTCGCTGGGCACTTTTCTTTGGGCGGTTCAACTTCTCCCTCTCGTATCGGCCGGGGTCTAAGAACACTAAGCCTGATGCCCTCTCTCGCCTGTTTGAGGTTCCTGGGAGGGATTTGGATCCCGATACCATTCTCTCCCAAGGGGTGGTTGTTGGGTCCCTCTCCTGGGACATTAAAGGCGCGGTGAGAAAGGCCGGACGGGAGGGAGAGGTGCCAGAGGGGTGCCCAGAGGGTCGGCTATTTGTGCCGGCTGCTTTGCGTCCTAAGGTTCTCCAGTGGGGTCATGAGTCCAGGATAGCCTGTCACCCAGGTGTTCGGAGATCGCTGGCTACCATCCGTCAGCGATTTTGGTGGCCAACCATGGCTTCCGATGTCAGGCAGTTTGTGTTGGCTTGCTCGGTGTGTGCTCAGAATAAGACTTCTAACCAGTCTCCTGTTGGTCTGTTGCAGCCCCTGCCCATTCCTCTCGTCCCTGGTCACACCTGGCCCTTGACTTTGTCTCTGGTCTTCCCCCCTCGAGAGGCAACACCGTCATTCTGACAGTGGTGGATCGCTTCTCTAAAGCGGCCCATTTTATCCCTTTGCCCAAACTCCCTTCCGCCAAGGAGACCGCACAGGTGGTGGTGGACCACATTTTCCGGATTCATGGCCTTCCGGTAGATGTGGTCTCCGACAGAGGACCACAATTTGTCTCCCGGTTTTGGAAAGAGTTCTGTAGACAGATCGGGGCCTCTACGAGTCTGTCTTCAGGTTTTCACCCCAGACCAATGGGCAGTCCGAGCGAGCCAACCAGGATCTCGAGAGAGCTCTCCGCTGCATGGCATCACACAGTCCGAGCTCCTGGAGCCAGCAGCTACCGTGGGTCGAATATTCCCACAACTCCCTTCCTGTAGCGTCCACAGGTATGTCTCCCTTTCTTTGTTCAATGGGTTATCAACCACCCCTTTTCCCTACTCAGGAACCCGAGGCTGCGGTCCCGCTCTGCCTTGGAGATCCGTCGGTGTCGTCGCACCTGGAAGAGGGCTAAGGAGGTCTTGGCCCGGACTTCCAGACGGACCAAAGCAGCGGCTGATCGTCACAGGACTCCTGCCCCTCAGTATGTGTGCGGTCAGAAGGTATGGCTCTCCACCAAGGACCTGCCTCTCCGGTGCCTTCTGCAAAGCTGGCGCCCAGGTTCATTGGTCCATATCCTATCACCAAGGTTCTGAGTCCAGTGGCGGTGCGGCTCAAGCTTCCCACACGCTGGTCGGGTCCACCCTGTCTTCCATGTGTCCAGGGTTAAGCCTGTGTTTCGTTCCCCCTTAACCCTGTGAGGTCTACCCCGACTCCCTCTCCCCGCATAGTGGATGGTACTCCAGTGTACACTGTGAGAAAGCTCCTGGATGTTAGACGCCGTGGTCGGGGTTTCCAGTTTCTGGTGGACTGGGAGGGTTACGGACCGGAGGAGAGGTGTTGGATACCGCCCGGGACATTCTGGATCAGACTCTGGTTGAGGACTTCCGCCGGCGACGAGGTGGGCTCCTCTGGGGCGCCAGGTGGCGCTCCTGGGAGGGGGTACTGTCATGACTTCTGTCTGATCAGTTTGTTTTTGTTTTTCTGTCAAACTGTCTGCCATGTGCTTGTGTTTTCCCGCCCCATTGTCATCTGATTAATCACTCTAGCTGCCTTCTCACCTGTGGCTCGTTAGCTCCTTTATTGCTCCCCTTACTTAAGCTCCCTTTGTTTGCAGTCCTGTGTCTGATCGTTGTGGTGCGAGGATGCTACACGTGTCTCCAGTCTAGTCCTGTCCTGTCAAGTCTGTTTAGGCTCCAAGTTTAGCTGATATTTTTAGTTTTTTTCCCTCTTCGTTCGCTCTGCCTTTTTGTTTTCTCCAGACCTCCGAACCCTGTGCCGGGCCTGGTTCCTCCGGTGCAGTGTTTGGCAGTTCGCTCTCACCTGATCCTCGGGATCTGACGTTGGACTCGAAGCAGCAGGACTGTATAGAGACTCTATCAAGTTTCCGTTTTCTATTGCTCCCAGCCCAAGAGGAGTGACTGGAGGCTGTTTTGATTTCTTGTTTCTGAAGTTTTCTGTGCCTCCGCTCCAGTCAAGTTTTTGTTCCCTGACTGCTAATAAATTTAAGTTGAACCTGCTATTGAATCCGTGTTCGTTCCTGACAGAAAATGGCATTTTGTTGTGCGTTGTGATGCTTGCAAAGAAAAAAAAGCCAATATTGACAGCAGTAATACAACCATAATACAATAATATCATACTAACCAGCAAAACCTTGATTTGAGGAACCTGACTGGGACCGTTAGTGGCTCAACCAATGGCGTTAACTTGATGGGGTGGGACCACCTGTTTGGTCTAACAATGGAGAGGGAGGAATGGTTTGAGATATATTTTTGGTGCTGCTATAGTCCTACTAGAAGTACATCCTTCATCTTTAACATTATTATATGAGAACAGCGTTATTAGAGCCATGTTTACCTAGAAGCTCGTTATTTTTAAATGCACTTAATAGAAAGTCTCTATTAGTTATATGATTATTATTACTCTGTTAGATAACAATGGCAATTTAAATGTCATTATTAGTTGCTATTATTTTTTAGTGTTATATGAATGTAAAGCATGTGTATTAAATGGTAAAGTTTATTGAAGCCTAGAAATCTAAAAAAATGTTGATTCCTAAGCTTGAGTCTACTAAATGCTCATCTTAAAATGTTACTTGCTTATTATTAAATTTTTCATAAACATTAATAATTTATAAATATACTAATAGCCTTGTACAAAAAAGTTGATCATTTACAGACCATAGAAATTAAAATATCAAATATGATGCTGTAAACTTTATGGGTTTATAAGTGCATACATTAGGTAAAAAAACTAAACTTAAATATCATGCTCATCTGACGTTCTTTCTGATTTCTAACACACAATTGCTTTTTTAAATGATTTACTTTTCTATTTATTTAATTTACAAATTCTAATTATATGTCAGTTTTTCATTAACATTTGAAACAGAAGAACCATTTGTTGCAAAATCTGCTTTGAGGTTGAAATCCGAACTCTGCTGGAAACGTTTCGTGGTGGTAAAGCTGTGCTTGTTGTTGATGTATTAAAATTCACAGCGCTGATCATTTTAGACTCTGGTGCATAATCAGAACTCCTGCTGTGCGAATGGGAAAACAGTTTTCTGGGTTTGTGTTTTAGAGGATTCTTTTGGCTTTCTTCTGCGGTTCTCCTGGCTCTCCTTCACTTCAGCTTGACCTCAGGCCTAAAATCACACTTAAGCCGATGCACATTGTCATGCGTAACATGCAGCGTACCAAGCCAACACCAACAGCACATTGAAAACGTCACACAAGGTGGTCCTCCATAAAACACCTCATGAAACATCTTTAGATTTTATCTAAACCTTATGTCTGAGCAGGGAGATCATGCTGAGAGAGGCTTGTTAAATCTCGAGCATTAAGACATATCTTTTGTAGCCGTGTTGATCCCAGCTCAAGCCTGAACAGTTGCAAAGAGGAAGTATCACTTCATCTCTCAGTCATTTGAGACCTGAGGATTTTTGGCTAGACAGATGTATTTCAGCACTATTTGGAGGATATTTGGACTAATTGTAGGGGTAAAATACAGGGCAAAGGATTATGCGTCTGATCTGTCAGTTAAGCTCAGTGAAAGAGGCAGGGATTTGACAATCTAGCATGAAGCTTCTTGTATTTCCTACTTTGCAAAGGGACATTTCAGCTCCTTCAGATCATTTGTTGATGACATTTTGGCCTGAAGTATTCATGAATGAGTATGCTCGGGTTAAGACATTGCAAGTCTGTTGTTCTTTTGAATACACTTAAATGCAGTCTTGAATGCAACAGTAACCAACTCAGGCTAATTGGAAATATGTGCCTTTACACACATTTCTGCAACCCCATAATTATGTACCTTACTTCACGTGAAATGTCCAGAGAGTAGCGCTGAAAAACAAACATTTAATACGTGACCATGGCACATTTTTTATTACGTTGATACAGGAAAATATTGCAGCGTTTTTGTTATGTTGCCTGAGGTACGTTTGGAGGTTTTACTGCCTTTAGTGTTCAAATGATATTTGGGTAATAATATTTTATTATTTGGGTAATAATAAATGTCTTTTGCATTTCCCAAAATCAGCCAATTATCTAAAATGTTCTATGAACAATGTACAAATAACGTTTTTGTGCAAGCCTTTTGAGAACATTAACATCTGTTAATGAATTTTAAGAGAAACTTGCCAGAAGGTTCTGAGAATGTTTCTGGTTAGCAGATAAATGTAATATTTGGGTAAACTATTGCTTTAAATTACACTACAAAATATTACTTGCTACATTATTGGTTAGAAATTCATTCAAAACATGAAAATGTGGAAAAATAACACAAATCCAAAATTGGGTGGGAGGACAAATTATGGTGTTTTAGCTATGAAGCTTGTTTAAATTTTCATTGGCAAACTAATTTAGCCAGCATTGAAATGTTACTGTGTTATTAATCAGCACAATGTCCTCAAAAAAGCATTCGCCTCCACAACATGAGTGGGTAACCTTTTTCTTTAATTATATCTGCGGCAACCTGACTAGATGTATAAGAATGATATGTCCCAACCTTGGAGGCAACATGCACAAATTTATTGTTTTTAATCTTTTTAGCACACAACTGTGAGTGAAAATGAGTCCCCCACTGAAGCCATCAATCAACGTAATGGATATGAGGCAGGACACCTCTAGAGATGCGGCAGTGAAACTATGCCCCTCTTATTCCATCAGCGCCGCTCTGAACGGCAGCCTAGGGAGACCAGGAGCAGGACAATACCAGCCTTTCACTCGAGCAAGGTGAGTGCAAACAGACCTTTTGGTAAAGCACAGGCTTTTGATGAAACTAAGAGTTGACCGCTCTTAGCTGCTCGTTTTTTCGAAGAGAAAAGAGACGTTGGGGAAAAGGGTATCGTCCTTCAGCTGATGAGGTTTCATTCCCCCTGAATACCCAGACGTGGCCATCAAGGACTCTGGCATGGCTAATTACAAAAGCTATCCCATCAACGTCCCAAAATAGGCTCACTGGAGCCCTGACACTTCATTTTACAAAGTCATGGAAATGCTGAGTTTCCATTTGTCTTCCTCAAGCCAGAGAGGAACAGGCTGATGTCAGAATTTTCTAAATCAGTCACTTTTTAGCACATTTTTATTATTCATTTAGTGTTTTCAGGTTAAACACGATCAAGCATGTAAAATCATTATATAAAGAACATATAATGATTTTTCACAAAACTCTTTTGCACGCCTGAGCAGAGATCCGACAAGACGTTTGACAGTAAAAGTACTTTACCTCGCGTAGAGCTAAACTTTTTTGCTTTATTTATGCTGCAAGCAATTCGTTTGAAATAGAACTCATAAAATGTCCACAGCACCTGAAAGATGTCATTGAAATACGTGTCCTGGGAAATCACATCGGTCTCTGACAGCCCTAGGCTCTGTAAAACAGCAACAAAAAAAAAAAAAAAAAAAAATTAAAAATGGCATAAGTTAGCAAAAGTCTTTGGCTCATTTCAGGCATGCTGTTGTGACTGAAATTCTGGTCATATTATACAGGCGAAAACACATGGGCATAGTTGATTTTACAAGGCTTCCAGCGCAAAAGAAAATATGAAAATAAACTGCAGAAAATTAAACACAGCCAAAATGAATGAGATCAGAAAACATAATGCAAGTTTATAATACGTGTCAGGAGAATGATGAGTGTGAATTAATAATATGTTTCATATATAAATAGGAAAGAATTAAGCTAAAATTACAGGCTTCAAAATGTATGTAATTCACAAAACCTGCCATATAACTATCCGGGAGCAGGTAAGATTATAAAAGCAGTTATGACATTTAATAAAAAAACAGTTGTTTTTTTGCATAGAGCATAATAAATCCTCCATGTAAACTTATAGTCAATTAACCAATCAATCTCCAGTCCAGTAGGTGGCGGTATGCACTTATGACCTGCTAGTAAACCCAACGACGCCGAATAATGTAGAGTAGTACCTAAAACTAAAAGATGTGATACTACTAACTTAATTATTTTTTCAGTAGTTTGCCAGCACCTAAGCTGATTTCAAAAAAGTGTCACTATTAGATAAACAAACTTTTTTTCCAACTAAATGTGACAAGGATTGATTAAAGCATGGGAGTTCAGATCAGTGGTGACCAGAAATTAGTTTTCTATGGTATGTTTTTATTTTATACAATCTGACAAAAACACAAAATAAATAAAATAATATTCGTAATATTGATAGATATAGATATTCATATTGTTGCTTCATATGGGATGCATATTTCTGAGGTTGAAATAGTGAGGACTTTTTTTTACCTGACCTTTACCATATCTAGTGTGCTAGTATGCAGTTTTAATTTAGCATTTGGCTGTTCAGGTTTAAAAGCATGCTCTTATTTCACGCTCTCTTTTTTGGGGCATTTTGTGCACTGTAAAAAAAAAATGTTCTTTCAACTTAAAATAATGTGTTGATCCGCTGATGGAGTTTAGTCAGCTAAAATATTCCAGTTGTCACATGAATTAACATTAAATAAGTTGTTTTTAGTTAACTAAACAAAAAAAATTTAAGTCAGCTGGGTAACACATTATTTTAAGTTGAAACTACTTTTGAAAGCAGAATGTTCCCATAATGCTTTTAAACCTGAACAGCCTGGACATTTTTTACAGTTTGAAGCATGTCTTGAATATAGGTTTGTTTGGTTACTTTTGGTTACTTTTTTTTCGTTTGGACTATGTGTTCGTCAAAGAATTATGAAAAAATAAGATCAAGGGTGTAATGAATACTTTATATAATGATTTTTCACAAAAACACTTAAAGTGTTTTACTTAAAGTACAGCTAAACTTTTTTTTATTATTTATGCTGCAAGCAATTAATTTGAGATAGAACTGATTAGAAAATTAAGAATTGTTTCCAAATCTGAACGTTAAAATGAAGGATCAGATGACGCTAAAGACAGGAGTAATGAATTCTATGTATGTTTCCCCCCCACATATTTCTTAGATCATATACAGACTTTGTTTCTCAATATCTGAGTACATGAAATGAATGAAATGAGGATCTGATATTCGTATTTGCGAATAAGATACTCATGTCTATAGTCTTGTATATGTAAAATGTCCCGTATGATTTCCCCAAATACAAATGATCAATGAACTGTAAGGAAATGAATCTGAACGAAGATATAAAATACATACCAGTGGGGATGGGAATATCCTACTGAACTTTGATCAGGAGTAATGCCACTTTTCTTCTGTGCTTTCCTGTGTGAGAGGTGTCATCCTGCCAAGAAGCAAGATCAATAAAAGGATCAAGATCAAGAGCTGTAGATTGGGGTGAAGGGGGTTTCTGGCTTTAGAGAGAGGCACAGTGTAACAGGAATAAACCTTTAGTCCCAGCCTGGTCCTGGCCACGAGTGACTCAGTCCGTGTTCACACTGTGAATGAGCCACACATAACCTTTGCGTCAGACAGTTTGTTGTGAATTTTTCAGGTCTTAATCACAGTGTTAAAGCAGTAGTTCATATTTTACTCATCCTTACGTCATTCCATACCTGTATGCATTTTCTCTTCTGAAGAAAACAGAAGATTTTTCCGCTCAGAAATGCACATTCAAATCTTGCAATCGATCCTTTTCATTATTGCTTGCTATGTCCCACAAACCACGGCTTTGTTATGTGGCAAGTGAACCAATCCTCTCCTTCTCTTTGCTAGATATTGCATGAAATAAACATTATAAACATCAGAAGGTATCTTTTATTTAGTTTTTAATATGACATTTGTTTTCCAGAACAAAGGTCCAAAAATAAAATAATATAATGTGAACAAAATAAAAAGAGTTCCGAATATATTACAGGTATAATGTGATAACGTATATAAAAGAAAAAGAAAAAATCTGGACCAATATCTTTTATATACTTTTGAAAGCAGGTCAAAGATAAAATTATTTTTTTTTTTTACTAGTATGATTGCATAAACCATTTTAACCCTGGGTTATACCTTTTTCAACCCAGTAAAGTTATAACGAAGTTTGACTTTTAATTTTAAATTACTTTAACAATGGCTGTGATGAATATTGAATAAAGTCCCCCCAACCTGCTCATGTCTGAGCCATACTTTTTAAATCTGCCCAATGTTTTTCATCCAGACTTTGGTCAATTGCAGATAAACATCTCTACCATATGAAGGCAACACACATCAGCTATTCAAACACTAAATGGCTTAAAGCTATTGGAGAGAATTTTTGACTTTATCACACTTCATTTTCTCCCAGTCTGAGCACAGGATGGATCAAAGTCTAAAAGACAGGATTTCAATAACTACATTTAGTGTTTTGTATATAGCAGGACAAATGTAATAGTACAATACAAAGGCCCACTTAATATATTTATTTCCTTAGGCACGTAACCATCTACCTATATTTTTGCAAAATATGTACCTAGACATACATTTTACTGCAGTTTGTAGCTAAAATGAACAGTTATTTCTTTTTACACAAATTATGATCACAGGGGCAGATTATTATATAATAAAAACTTTTTTCAAGCAGTAACATTTTCACCATTGCATGATTTACAAACCTCAAATTTAATTACATATTTGCAAATAAAACCGGATGTTTTTTTTAATATGAAATGATCAACAGCGCTGAATGTTTTCTCCACTTTTACTCACACACTTGGGTGCCAGATATAATCAGTTAACCAAGCCATTCTTCAAAAATAGTCTCTTTGTTAACCTTGTATTGTGACAGATTCACAAAACAATCTGCGCCACACTGTTACATGATAAAGTTTGTCTGTCGCTCAGTTTCAATAAATGCCCTTTCTGAGAAGGAAGTTTAGGGTTCTGAAAGTTAGACTCTGTTTTCATGTTACATCAAGCTCTTTTATCTCGAAAGATCAAGGGAAATTTGATTTGTCATGATATGACCGTCTGTTACTGGCCAATCCGTCAATAACAGGCTCTTTTTAAAGCCTGTATTACATTGTGATGGGATCACAAAACAATCTGTGCTGAAATGTGCCACCCAGACTGTGAAGGTCAGCCTGAAACGATCAGGGCCCTTGTTAAAAGAAAGAATCACTGCGAGCTAAATGTATAACTTTCCTCTGGGAAGATCTTCCCACAGAGACTGGAGAAAGAAACACAGATTGTAGATGCTTTTTGGCAACACTTTATTTCAATAGTCCAGGCATTCTATTAACAGTAAGGACTTTGCAACTACTAATAGTCATTAGAATATTAGTAGACTGTCTACACTTTATTTTGACCTGTTTGTAGCATGCTGAATATCAGAAACTTCTGCTAACCCTAAGAGTCTACTTTGAGAGTTACTAGACATAGAGAGTTACTTATAGTTAGTAGAATGTCAAGTGGACTTTCAAAATAAAGTGTAACCTGTTTTTTAGTTAACAGTGAGAGTTTTCAACTACAGCCACTTCAATCCTAGAGGGTTGATTTTTACAACTAAAACTAACAGGTTTCAACATTTTTGTTACATGAACGTCACAATTAAAGACACTATATGCAGTAATCAATTTATTTATCAATTATCCAAACAAAGACTGAAATAATCATAAGCTATTTGAAGGTCCAGTACCGAATATTGATAACATGCATTATGAGTGTTATATACCAAAGTGCCTTTAACTAAAGAAACACCAGTATGATATTTTTTTTCGAAAGTATGTTGGTTCTGTAAATAGTCAGATGAATATTTGTGAGTTTTCTGTTTCGGTAAACATATTTTGTTTCTCTAAAAAATACCCCAAAAAAAAAACATATTGGCTGAAATACAGCATTCATACATGCTGTTTGATCACAAACTAGCATAAGAGAGACTAGCATGTGGATACCTGATCATTGTGTGAATGGATTCTACATTCCTAAACATACCGCTCTCACACTGGCATCTCATGTTCCCAGCTGCGTCTGTGCTCCTCTCTTCAACAGATTTTTCTGCCCGAGGAATTATCTAAAATAAAAGTAATAAATAAATAAACACAGCGATGGGGATGCACTTTCTCTCAGGGTTGAATCAGCTTGTTTGCCTGCGAAAGTGCCGTTCTCAAGAGACATTCGCTTGTCTGTGGCGGTGTAGCTTAAAAGGAATTTGAATCAAGATCCTATATGGTTTTTATTGGTTTATTCATTTATGGTAAAAGCACTCTGATTCTTTTCATAATATTTGTGATGCCATTCATGTATAATGCAATAGTCCTTTATTTCTTTGAAATATCAATGCTTCTGAAAAATCCTTCTCCGCACATAACCTCCTGACACACAGGACAATACCTTTTGGTATTTCATTTTTTGTTTTTTGTGTGTTTACATGTATATTTTTATATTTATATTTTGTAATATGCTGCTATATATTAGTTTACGGTTTTCCTATAGTTATTGAGTAAAGTTTTTTTATGTTGTGCAAAAAGTAGTAAAAGTAAAGTAGAAAAGATATGATTACAAATATTATAAATATTCTAAAAATAATTTATGTATATATGTTTATTTTTAAGCAAATGTACAATATGTGGGAAAAAACAATAAGTACATGTTATAATATATAATATTATTATATAAATAATAAAAATAACAAATAAAATAAATGTGTATGTATTTTTATATTTTATATATATATATATATATATATATATATATATATATATATATATATATATATATATATATATATATATATATATATATATATATATATATATATATATTGGCTGTTATTATTTATTTACTTTTTTTAAATACATAAAACATAAGTTTTCTTAAAATAAAATTATAAATTGTATGAAAACTGTTTTAGGAACAATTCTGTTTAGGAACAGTTTTGTGGCCGTATATGCATCAAGGAAGTCTGGCCTATAGGTTTTTAATCGTTGTGCATTCAGTGTGCCTTTTGCTGAATTTTCATTTCAAACATTTAAAACAATAGTAGTCGTCTTGGCCAAAACTCTTCAAGCTACACCAGGTCTGTGGCAAACGTGTGGAAATTCCAAAAACAAACGCCTTCTACTAGAAGACAAAATTGAATTGCTTGGTCCCAAGAGGTTATCAGCGCCGTAACAAGATGATCTGCATGACATTAATATATAGCCATACTGCCTTTTCTCCACCCCCAACCGCGTATCGAACAGGAATTCAATCTGTGCCTGCATGTAAAGTTTTATGAGTCTCATTTGCACCTGTTATAAGGCTGCATTTCTATTCCACCAGCATCTGGTTTGAATATTTCTTTCTGGCTTTGATCGCTGCATTTATTCGAAGCCTTGATTTAAAGCCCAGCTCAACTTCTTGAAGCCTGCAGCAGTTAATAACCATGTGTTGACAACTGAGTGGCTGTGGTTTAAACTTGTTAGACGGAATTGCTATTCTTCAGCAAAAGAATGTAATCAAAGACAAACTGGAGGGCTCTAATGGTCTCGTTCAGTTACCAACAGGTGCGCGTAAACTCAAAGCAGATATTAAACAGACGATATTAGACAGGGCCATCCACCACAGCAGGACAAATAAACCACTAATATTTCATTATGTTGTAGTAGATGTTTTAACAGTACCCTCTTAAAAGTGTGGAATGGTCTATGATACAGGATAGCTGCTAGAAAGGTTAGGACTTTTTTATGTTCTTGTGGTGCCGTTCACTCATCAGAAATGTCAATGTTATTTTTCAGCAGCTCCAGCGATTAGTCACAGGACATTTACGACTGCCCATGATGCAACAACCAGGTCGTATAATTTGGAAGCTGCAGGCACTGGCCTAGTAACTGCCATTGAGATAAATAGGAATGATAATTGATGTTTCTCCTGCTATTATAAACCTCATTATACCTTTTTTTGAGCGCAGACAGTTATTTTCATAGTTACAGAGTCATTAAGTGCTTAAGGTAACTTAGATTTATATATAGTTTCTAAAAATAGATACTTTATTTTGAATGAACTCTGACTCAGCACTGCATGCACAGTGTGTGAGAATGCAATCCCACTGATTAAAAAGTGAAAAAAATAATTGTTTTTACATTTAATAAAATTATTCATTTCATATAGGGTTTATTATTTAATATTAAAAGTTAAGTTATTTTATATTTAATATATTTAATTTAAAAATATTTAATTTATATTTCATATATTTGTAAAAAAATATTTTAATATTTGAAAACAATGTTATATATTATCTAAAAATATTAAATATTTTTTCATTTTAATACATGTTCAGATTTTGTTTTGTTTATTAATTTACTACTAATTTACTAATTAAATTACTAATTGGTATATGTATTTGTAATTTTTATTTCTTTTTTACCTTTCTATATATTTCTATTTATTTATTTCATGATTTGTTTAATCAGTTAGTATGTTTTAGAAATTTTAGGACTTTTAATACTAGCAAACTTTTTTCAGTTAGTTGTCAAGATAGTATTACTAATTTTTTTATATATATATATATATATATATATATATATATATATATATATATATATATATATATATATATATATATATTTCTTAGTGAATAAAAACTGAATATATGATTATATTTGATCCCATTTATGTATTTTTTTTTTGCTCATTTGGGTATTGCGTCATTACCTTTGCAATATACCTGTCTATGTAGATTTCCAAATGGCCCACTTAGGAGGTTCGTTATTATGCTGACTTAGAAGGGAGCATGCAGGAAGGAGGGCTCACTAGGTTTCTGAAACAAATCCAGAGCCCCAGGGCAGGTGTGATTTCCTCAGGACACTTATTTCGGTGATAGGTCAAATTTAATTTCATACCTGCTCTAGTGTGCAAGCATAAATCACTCAGGGATCTGTCATCATTTTATTCCCCAGAATATCAGCTGAAAACAGAAGGTCGTGCAATAGAGGGTTTTCAGCGAAACCATCTGTCTTCCGCTGTATTCATACTCTGTTGCCATGCTCATTAAGAGTATCTTTTCTCACAATGTTTGTTTTGTAAAAACAAAAGCAAAAACAGCATTGTTAGATATGATGCATCTTTTGTCCCTCCTTCTCTGGATCCGCCTCCCGCACGCTGTATAGTCCTTGGCGCGTGACACTTTTTTTTTCCTCTTTACTGCAGCTGAAGCGTTGCAGGAACAACTGGAGCAGTCATCTGTGGGTGCCGCCGAGGATTCTGGGGCCTGTATTAGTACACTGTATTTACATTTGGCCCATGTACGCTGTTAGCATTCTCGTGTTCTTGGGAGCTCTGGGATCTAATAATTCTCTCCCAGTAAACTTTTCACGGTGGCTGAAAGAACGCGCAGTATTTCAAATCCGCAGGCCCTTTGACTGCCAAGGAAACTCTCGGCGGAACGCGTCGTTCTCTCGCGTCGATTTTAAAGAGGTGCAAATAAACGGTGAATATTTGCAAGCGAGACTTGAAGTTTTAATGAAGGCGGACTGCGTTTACAGATGTAGATTGTGCGTTTTTTTTCACCTCGCTCTATTTCTAGCATGTGTTTGGTCGCTGTGAGTCAACTTAGCGTAGCCTGACAGATGTACCGGCTGCACTTTTAATTATGATGCAGGCCCGAACCCAAACTCATTAAAACATCTTGAATAACAAAGGCTGGATTGTCTGAGATCATTTGTCCCGCAGACAACAAAATGCTGTATTCCAGATGAGCCGATAATTCGGCGTAATAAATGGAAAGCTGGCTGCCTCACGCGTGGAAGATTTATCTCTGATGAGCTCGGTGGTCATTGTTCTTACTCATTGGCTGTAAATTGATGGGTCGTTGCAGAGTTGTAAGAGCCAGATCTTCTGCCCCAGGTCCCCTTGAACAGAACAGATGGAGCACGCTTGTCACCCAGCTTTTACTCTGGTGCTGCTCATAATGAATTTCACACATTATTCTCTGCTTCAGACCATTAATGCGCTTTAAAGGTGATGTGTAATGTTAAAATACGCAGGTGGTGTGCAATGCTAAAATACTCAGAGGCATCTATAAGTAAGCTATCGTTGCTGCACCACACAAAAAGTATTCGATATATAAGATTATTTGAGTATGTGTCTTCGTAACTCGTTTTATTTTCGCTGTTCCGTTTTGTGATGCAAATATCACCTCTAAAGATATTATTTGAGCATGAAACAGGTTATGTGTGCTCCTGTGGGTGCTCGACACACCATTAGCTCATAGGTTTGTGGCAAAATGTCTTTTTATTTTTGCTATTTGATTTTGTAATGCTAGTGTCACAAGTAAAGAGTGCATCAGGTTTTGTGTGCTTAGTTTAGCGCGCTTTCATTGTCGGTTTTTGTAATAGTGTACCATACTTCGTTCACTATTTCCGCATGTAGTGTGCATTAAGCAGCACGACAATGCTGATAATAATAAAAAATGTGTCTTGAGCAGCAAAACAGCATATTATAATGATTTCTGAAGGATTGTGTAGCGCTAAAGACAGCTTAGCCGTCACAGGAATAAGTAAAATAATAAGATATATTCAAACAGAACTGTAATAAAAAGTCTTGATGAGTTTAAGAGTCTTCTTTCAGAATCTTTAAAGGGGTCATCGGATGCAAAATTCACATAATGTGTGTTAAAAGTGTGTCTACACTCCTATAATGATAAAAATCCATCCAGTTTTTTTTATTTTTATTTCAAAAGATCTCAAATCAGGCTGTTCTAAGATTTCTGGCAGAATGATTTAGTTCTGCACAGGCCCCTCCCACGATAATCGATTGACAGAATTTTAGCTTAAGTATGTTATAGACATTTCATTAAGACCCTTAAAAATCATAACAGCTTGTGGAAAATTGGCATCCGATGACACCTTTTAAAACATTCACAGAAGTTAATAGCTAACGTAGCGATGCTGATTAACCCTGAGTTTGTTCAAAACCCTCGGTGATGGTGCAGTTTATGACACCCTGCTGTTTAACATCCAATTAGAGGTGCCACATGGCCTTGAACATTGAACAT